>NC_090803.1:29042500-29342500 GCF_036512215.1 Solanum lycopersicum | reverse complement strand
ATAACTGCTAGACTTCCTTCGGTTCAGAAGATTCCTCCATATACTACTTGGGATGTTTTTAGACAAGTACGTGACAATCATAGTTATATCAAGTACAATACTGTGAAGAAGTCCGTAGAAGAGGACACTTTGAAAGAAATTCGAAAAAAGACATTTAAACTAGCTACATTGATTAGCTAAAGATGTTGAAAAAGGACACAAAGATAACAATTCTAGCAAACACATTGATAAAACATCCTATTAAATGACGATGTTGAAACATTTGAAAGCCTATATGAGATCAAACATGAGTACAACAAGACCAAAACATATTTATTGAATAAAGAGAAGTTAAGTTGTTTCATAGTTTATACTACAATTTTACATTGTGATTTTTAATTCGTTTAGAGGAGTTTATATAAAAAGTAAATACACTATATTAAAGATAGATACTAACTCCCTTCATGTTTTCGAGTAGTAATTCCCTCTATCTCGACAATTGAATATGCCTAGGCTTCACAATCTTCGACACTTTATACCTTTGAAAATCATATTTGTTAGAAACTGGGAACTTCCTCGTGAATTAGTTGAAAGGGTATAATATATTCAGGAGAAGTAAGAAACTAAGACTAACTAGAAACTCACTATTTCGGTCACAACAATGAGCAATTCAAAGGCATGACAGGGAATCTAAAAGTAATCCATGGTAGTAATATTTTTCAACTTAAATGTATGCTTCAAAATGACTTTCATCTTTCTAGACAAAGTGATATCCAAAAGAAGTAAAAAACTCAAGATTATTTAATATATAAAACAACGACTACAACTTAGGAAACTTGTACAAAATAAATGAAAACAAAAGGCAATTTAATCACCTAAATGGGCTATCATGATTTGGGAAATACTAACTGAAGGGAACGGATTTCTCACTGGACATGATGTATCAAAACTAGTGATTCACAAAAAATAATCAGGGTAAATCAATGAAGATGAAAATCAAAAAACAGCATGATCAATAATTGTCCAAACAAGGATAAAAATTTCGCAAAAGTAAACATGAACTTTAAACTAAATTATCTCAATCTTGCCAGTAGAGACAGATACTCCAAAAATCATTACAGAAAAATGGAGAATGTAATGTTTAAGTATAGAGAAGAACATTTGAAGTAAATAGGCAGCCAACTCATGCTAGTATGATGGTAACTTTTGTACTTATGGCAAAACAACTCAATTATCTTGGCTGAACAAAAAAGTCAAAGAACCATGTAGTAATCAAATGCTACAAAACGATTCTAAAAACTTCATACTATGAGGTGATCCCAAAACATTTAGGAATACTGAATTAAAATCATTTATTGACTATTCAAGAGATATAGTCGAAAACAAGAAAATTGTTCCAACAAACAGAGAAAACACAAAATCATTGTATTTAATAAACGAACAAACAAAGCTTTAGGCGACCAAACTAAAAAACAGTGAAAACGATTAATACAAGCATTAAAAACTTTCGAAATTCCTGTATGGTAGCTACATACATTTGAAAAAGTCTATATTAGCTACACAATATTGTAGGTATCGCCATCTTCAAGACTTTAGTTCTTCGAACAATAACTACTTAGTTTCTTCTCAGGTCTCTCGAGAAAGGCGACTTAGCTTCAGCTGGTACTTTCAATATTAAAGGGAATGAATAACTACATTGTCAATGATATTCATCAAATTAATACATAATATAATAACATGCTAAAATTTTTAAAATCAACAAATTCCTATCAACAACACAAGATTATAGGAAACCTAATTTAAAATTTTTACTGACCTAAGAATATCCGAATCTTAAAGGTAGAATTTAGTCTTTTAAAGATAAAATCTCTTACCTAACTATATTCCAACAACCCTACAGCATTAAGACATGAGGAAAATTCATTTGTGAAGCATTTTATTTCAATTTTTAACAGGAAATTTGATGGAACAACTCTTCAACGATAAATCTTTGAATAAAATTATGTAGTTCATCTTTTCAATCTTCAAAAAGGAAGATGTGGGAGAAAAATTGTCTTCTTCAGTTCTTATAAAAAAAATCGTATTGCTCTTCGGTTCTTCATTAGAATGTCGTGTTATTAAACTGATGTTTGAAGAAAATTTGTGACAAAAATGTATAGTGCGTCTTCTTAAGAGAAATCGTATTGCTCTTCTGTTCTCAAGTTCTTCAGCTTAAAGTCGCTTATTCAACTGATGTTTGAGGCACATTTGTGACGAAAATGTATAGTTAATCTATCGTTCCCTTAAGTTCATCAATGGAGTTGTTTCGACGTTCTTGCGAAATGGGCACCTTCAGCTTAAAATGGAAACTTCATCAGACGTTTTAGGACAATGTTATGTGTTAGGGAAAAAGATATATTTTTTTCTTTACCTGAAAACGATAATTTCAATGTTTTAATTTCTTTTTGCCTAATAAAAATGTTAGGGAGAACAAATTTTAATTTCAAAATGTTGGAGGAATATAAAATTTTATGTGAAAATACTAAGGACACATCGTAAACTGATATTTTTCCTATTATTAAAATAGGACACTTAAAAAATGCAGCCATTTACATAAATAGTTGATGCAAGTAATAACAACACTTATAAAGTGTAGCTTATACCATTCAAACATACACTTTAAAAATGTTTGCTAATAATATAGTAACTAAAAGTTAAAACTGAGGCAACACATTAAAAGCTTCCACAAAAATGTTTTAGGCAACACATTACAAGCGTTTTCCAGATTTGTTGTAGCCATAGGACTAAAATGGTGTAGGGTTGTTAAACGAACATCTTGGGGAAAGGAATCCTATGAGAGAAAGATACCATACCTTAAATATGAATCGCCACGAAATGGAGTAGAAACTTGAAGAATTTGGTCATCTTCTTCAACCTTCAATGGTTTTTCAATGGAGAATTATAGAGAAAAGGGAGAGCTTTATAAATTTTCTTTGGGGTTTTCATTTGAGTGAGTGATTGTGAGGCAAAACTAAAGGAAATTCAATATATAACCCTCCCTTAAAATAACCAATTACCCCTAACTTAGATTGACAATTTAATGAAGTCAAAGTAGAATTCAAATTTTAGATATTTTTGTTTGGAAACAAGTCTTCGTTGCGGAGCTGCACCCGGAAAATTTCCAGAAATATTTTTAACCAGATTTTATGTGATATGTTCGCGTCGCAGATCATGTTTTTGGCCTTGGGTATTCCAAGTACGTGAGACGAAATGGCTCCTTCCATGCACAAAAGTTGCTGTCTCTTGGAAGATTTCTTGGTAAAAACTCCAAAGTGGGGTTTGTTGGTGAAGCCCTCTGGCAATCCTTGGGGATTCAGAACTGGACGTTTTAACCTAATACACATTGTTTTACCTATTTAAAGACTTCACACTTCATAAGACACTCCCAAACCTTCCCAAGTCTAAAATAACTTCACTAGTTCAATTTCTCTAGTTTCCGTACATCATGGACGTTTGTTAGAGTTTTGGTTGTATTAATTCATAGACAAATATATTACACTTAATTAGGTAATAAATAATCATTAATAATTTGTGAATCTCTATTTTAGGTCATAGAATTTTCACGTTGTGTCAATACTCACCCCCTTAGAAACGTTTGTCCACGAATGACACCTTTTGACTTTTGTGGGAAGCAGATACTCAACACTAGCAGCCAAGCCATCAATGACATATGTCAAATGAGCCAGAGCTCATTGGAGGAATTCTCAGTCCTCTGAACATATGAATATAGCATTAACAGGTAGGAACTTAATCCACAGCATAACACGTACAGAATCTCAACTATTCATATCATATAAGGAGTAACTACCTTCGCCATTTAAATGTGAGCTCCATATGAACATAAGAGTTGTCATGCAAATTTCATATCAAAACACACTAATAATGCTCAATAAAACATCCATGAATACTTATAAAAGACCACATACTTAAGTAAAAAGCTAATCATAAGAAACACATTACATGGTAAAGAAAAATAACTCAACTTAAGAATGAATTTTCACATCAATATGAACACATTAGAAAAACATGATAAGTCAAATATTATTCATAATAATCATACAAATAACTACTAACCTGAGAATTTGTTAGGAGTTAGAGGGAAAATGGTGATTCTAGTGGGACTTCATGTCGTCCTCTGCCTCCCACGTAACTATCTCAACAAGGTCGTTCCTCCATAGAAGTTTTATAGAGACAAACTTCTTATTCCTTAATTTCTTAATTTGATATCCAACATCTCAACCGGGACCTCTTGATAAGAAAGGTCCTTTTTTAATCCCAAGCCTTCTAGAGGAAGCATGGAAACCGGTCCCTATAAACTTTTTGAGCATAGAAACATGGAATACTAGGTGAATCATGGATAATTCATTGGGAGTTTAAACTCATAGGCCACACTTCCAACTCTTTTAAAAATTTCATACAGCCCCACATACAGAGGACTAAGTTTGTTCTACTTTTCGAACCTCATCACCCCTTTGATGGGTTAAATTTTTAAATAGACCCAATCTCCTACTTAAAATAAAAGGTCACTCTTACTATTTGCAGAAAAATATTTTTGCCGACTTTGAGCCATTTTTTGTGTATCCCTTTTAACAGGAACCTTCTTTAGCGCTTCATAAACCAAATCAGGACCGAGTAGAGAAAACCCACCTATTTCATACCACAAACTAGGATCTACTCCTCCTTCCATAAAGTGCCTCGAAGGGTACCATAGAGACTGTCGACTGGAAGTTATTGTTATATGAGAATTCTATCAAAGGTAGGTGGTCAATCGAATTACCTTTGAAGTCGATAACACATTCCCCAAATATATCATCAAGAGATTTAATAGTGTCGTTCGCTTCACCATCTACCTTAGATGAAAAGTTGTACTAAGCTTCACCTTCATAACAATCCCACTTTGGAATGCTTTGCTAAAATTGGAGGTAAATTGAGTGCCTCTATCAAAAATTATTGCTAAAATTTGACCACCTAACATCATTATTTGTTTGAGGTACACTTTGGCATAATCGTGCGTCGGAAGTGTGACTTTGACGGGAAGAGAATTCGACGACTTGGTCAATCTATCCACAATGACCCATATAGATTCGTGTTGCTTTGGAGTATCTATATTTTGAGTTAAGCATCCCGGCCTTTAGTTTTCCGCTTTTACTTGTTGTTAATTAGGATACTTAGCAACAAAATCTGCTATTCCCTTTCAATACCATTCCACCAATAAGTTTCTACTAAGTCGTGGTACATCTTTGTGGCACCTAAGTGAATAGAATATCGGGATCCATGAGCCTTATCCATGATAAATTCCCTCAATCCATTCATATATGAAACACATAATTTTCCTTGGTTCCTAAGCACACAATCTTCTCCTTGAGAGAAGGACTCAATCGATTTACTAAGGATCTTTTCCTTCAACTCCATCAATAAAGGATCAATGTGTTGCTTGGACTTCACCCCATCCACTAAAGACAACTCGGAGTTGTGTTGAACCATGAAACCACTGTTTGGAGATTCAAACCTATGATCCTTTTTTATAAGTCTTTCTTATCATCAACCATGTGAGTCACACTACCTATGGACACTATACTCAAGGCATCCATTACCACTTTAGCTTTTTCGGGATGGTAAAGGACACTAATGTTATAGTTCATCAAAAGTTCTAACCATCTTCTTTGACGTAGATTCAAATTTTTTTGGGTAAACACATTGTAAAGTCTTGTGATCGGTGAATACATCAACATGTACCCCATAGAGATAATGTCACAAAAATTTCAATGGAAATACAACAGCAACACAAGTTCAAGGTTTTAAGTTGGATAATTCTTCTCATGAGGCTTGAGTTTCATATAGGAATAACTATTACTTTTCCATGATGCATAAGTACACACACTATATCAACTCGGGAGGCATCACAAATAGCCACAAACCCATTGGTACCCTCCGTAAAAGTCAATAGTAGAGCGGAGATTAGTTTATCTTTAATTAATTTTAAACTCTCTTCACATGGTTCCGACTATTCCATCTTTCATTTTTTTGGGTTAATGCCGTTAATGAAGATGCAATGGAGGAAAATCCATCAACAAAAGTGATATAGTAGTCGAATAACCCTAGAAAACTTCATATGTCGGTAGGATTCAAATGTCTTCCCCAATTCTTGACCACTTTCCTCTTCCTCTGATCAAACTCTACCGCTTCACTAGAGACAAGTGGCCAAGAATGGCCACCAACCTCAACAAAAACATACATTTACTAAATTTCGCGAAAAGTTTGTTATCCTTGAGCACTTGCAAAATTATGAAAGCCGTCGTAGCATAAGTTAGACCAAATAATGTAACTAGAAATTCAAAGTGACCATATTTTTTTCAGAATGCAGTTTTTGAAATATCAACCTCCCTCACCCTATGGCTATGATAACCCAATATCAAATCAATCTTGGAAAAGTAACTCGCTCCTTGAAGTTTATCAAACACATCATCAATCCTAGGGCGGGGGTACTTATTTTTTATGGTGACTTTGTAAAATTGACGATAATCGATGCACCTTTCCAATGACCCAATCTTGGTCTTTATAAAAAATACCAGATAACCCCATGGAGATATGACCAGTCGAATAAAACCCTTATCTAACAAAGTTTTTAGTTGAGCCTTATTCTCCTTCAACTCTGCCGGTGCCATTTGATAAGGAGGGCTTGAAATAGGTTATGTATCAAGTAATATATCTATACTTAAGTTTATTCTCCGCTCGGGAGGATTTTTGGGTTTGTTATTGGAAAATACTTTGGGAAATTTCTTCAGTACGAGTAACGACTCTAATGGAAGGACTTTGGATTCAAGATCCCATTCTCTAACTATGTGATAGACACAACCCTTTGCAATCAACTTGCAAGCTTTTAGAGATGAAATGATCTTACCCATAGGATTTGAGTTTCCTCGCTTCCACTCTATAATTGGTTCATTTGGAAATTGAAAATTGACTACCCTTTTCCTACAATCACTACAGTAAAATAAAGCATGCAACAAATCCATTCCCAATATGACAATAAAATCTAGCATATAAGGTTCAATCTAGTCAACTAATGTAAAAATATTGGGCAAAGAAATAGGGTAACCTTTATAGATTCTTTTAGCCAACACGGAATCACCCAGCGAGGTAGAAGCAATAAAGGGTTTGTCTAATATGTCGTTAAAATTTCATGGCTGAAAGGGAGGTCACAAATGATAATGTATCTCTTGGATAAACTAAAGATAATAAATCAAAGAAAAATAATTTTAACAAACCGGCAACCATATCCGGTGAGCTTTCTCGATAACCTCAGGATTGAAGAGTATAAAAGCGATTCTTTTTAGGAGCATCTGAATTTGGGATACTCTCTTGTGCTAGAGGATTTTCCTTTCCTTCATTCATAACCATAGGGAAATCTCTCTTTATGTGAGAACCCTTGCTAAAACCATAACAATTTCTCTCTTATCACATTTTTCACAATGAGGATTATAAACATAATATCGAGGACGTTTCCCCCCTTGGGGATTTGGAGTATGAACATTAGTCATTTTGACCCTTGGAGAATTAGGAGGGCCTTATTTGAAAAAACTCTTCTTAAACCTTTGTTTGTTTTGAACCTCAAATTTACTCTTTGAAGAATTCCCTTCTTCGATTCTCACCTTGTTGAACTCTTTACCTACTTTGTTAAGCTTTTGCTATTCAATTTGTCCGGCATAAACCATGAGGAGAGGTATTTTCGTTCTATGAATCAACATAGCAGACCTAGACTTATTAATTACAAGATCAGATATCCCTATGAAAAAATTGTTCATCTTATCCCTAGAATCACAACCATTGTAGGAGCATGTTTTGATAGTTAAGGGATGTTGAGATTATACTTCTTCACGCTCATAACCCCTTGAAGAAGGTTGATGATTTTTCTTACATTTTTATCTCCCTTAATTCCAAAAGAAAGAACCTACCAATTAAAGCCATCTTGAAGCTAACCAAGTTGAGTTAGTAGGCCGCTAGTTCTTCCTTTTCTTGAAAAGAAACACCAATAGCATATAGAACTTTTATCATTTTATTATTGAATCCATGTGGATCCTCCTCAACATTATAACCATAGAAAGTAAGGGGATTCATCTATGTAAAATCCCTAATCCTTGAACGAATGGTGTTAGCATTGGAGTTCACTTGCACCTTTGTATTCATGACAACTTAGGTAGCGAAGACTCGAGTCAATCTATGAATTACCGACTTTATGTCAAAATTAGACATAGCCCCTTCATCAATTGTAGCATAAGGGTTTTGAGAATATTGAGGGGCAACCGCATCATTCAAATCTCCTCTTTAGCCCTTTCAGCATTGTTCCTTCTTTTATTCAATGCCGATAAGCATAAGAAAGTAGTTAGAAGAATAGTATTTGATAGTTCTAAGACTTTTACGCAGGACTAAAGAATAACAAGAAAGTGGAAGTTCCTAAGCATCCCAAACTCTCTCATTCATAATGGTAGATATGGGGAGTACCCCCTAGACGTATTCGGTGTTATCGTCCTCTTTGAGGAGTAAGACTAGCCTTTTAAATTACATCATTACATTTATAGGTTAAAAATAAGTACAATTTAAAAACTTTTCATAACTTCTATATTGAGGTTTAAATAGACTTCTCTATATACATAATATTTATATCGAGTATACATAGACCATTCATATAGGAAGAAAAAATTTTCTTTTACTTTTATTGCCCACAGATATATAAGATATAACATAGTCTAAAATTGATGTCTCATCTCATAACCATCTAACAAGAGTATAACAATTTGTGCCTAGACCATACATTAACGTAATAAAGCCAAATATAAGCTATACAATGTTTCGTACTCAAATGAAAAGGAAAGAACATAGAAATGTTAAAACTAGTACAACTTTAAAAGCTTGATATTTGCATTCACCTGGGATAGTGAGGACCAGCACAACTTGAATGAATGAGAATTCCAAGTGTTTTTCAATGTTTCCTCAAATCCCATCAACGGGCGGAACCTAAAATGTTGTGGAAAGGGAGAAAATAAAGTTAGTACACCACTTGTACTAATTATGAGACCATATGCACACATATCATGAAATCATGCTAAGAAGGGGCAATCCATTAAAGTATGAAATTTACTTTAAAAAGCCTTTTGCACATTGAAGATGACCAGAACAATTAGTAAGACATATTGATTATGTCATAAACATGTACATCACAAGACAACTAATGCTAAGTCTAGTCTAGTCAACATGAATATCATATATATCAAAAGATAATGAAGGCTACTCTATCATCAACTTATAATAGCTACAAGCATGAATACGAATTCATTACAACATAACCAAAGCAATACATTAACAAATTAACCCTCATTAAGTCAACATGTGCAATAACCAAGCAAAACCCCATAAACTTACTCAACCTAGTAAACTCTACAACACTCATTGGAAATATCAAACTTCACATAGGATATCATTAAAAGTACATATCATCATACATTAACAAAAGAGATGAACACATTTTCACAAGTGAAACCAATCATCATGTAGTATCATTAATGTGCAAGATCATCATGTACATAACATATACAATCAAAAGCATAGTCATATATAAGAAGATTCTCGTAAGATTTTACTCAAGGATAACGAGTGCAATGTTTAGGTGGAGTCTCATACCCCTACCTAGACTAAGATAAATCCCTTATTTAATACTACTTGGAGTTCCTTTAGTTAATTTTACTTTTTTTTGAACATATTTCCGTAACCGACACAGACCACATTAGAAAATGTGGGATTCGGTGTCATGGAACGCTACATTCCACTACCTAGTATTCCCATGGGGGAAACATAGTTCAAGAACTAGAATATATAGTTAGGGTCCTCTCTATGCTACATGCATTATGTCTCAAATCGCTAGAGTACATTACTGATCCTACCTTCCTTATGTGGGAAGGAACATTTTTTTTCTTTGCTCTAGTTCACTCGTTGTTAAGCTAGAGTCCATTTCGAAATATCTTTAATGTATTTATTAATAATTATATTTCAATGTAGGTCATAGGGTCTATCCCTTGTATTATCATCATAATCATCTTACTCAATAAGAATTGCATAAGTACAGTCCAATAATTACAATTAATATAAGTGAGATTAGAATATTTACACATTCAAATCAATATAAGGGACATTCGTACGATATCACCAACCTTATATCAATTACATAGTAGCCAACAAATCAAAAAGCATATTCAAGATATTTTAATTTATCATCACACCCACCCTATCAATCCTACTACAAGATATACTTCAATGCAGCATCAACACTTAATCTCCAGTAACCACAAGTAAAGTAAAGAGCTGGGACCACAAGACTTACAAAGTCTCTTTTATAATTCATCATCAAGGTCTTAGAATCGACTATTAACTAAAACCAAAAAGGGTTTAATATAACTAAACATCAATAAAAAAGAAGACAACAAAGACAATTGTATCACTATATCACAATCCATCACTAGTTCATAATTTATGATAAAGAGACGTAGGTCAAAGTCACATCTAGATCAATTACTCAAAAAATAGCATGATAGGACTAAAACTAATCCTAATAAATTCATAATTGATACAAAAATATCATAATATAGTAATTCAACAAATAACCAAGTCAATTCAACCAACACTCTACAATTTAGATAAAGATCATAACCTAGGGTTAAGGGGAAAAGGTAATCTTCTACCAACTAGACCAATCCATCAAGAAGTAACATAATTGAGTTATAATACATGTTAAGCTATTCGTAATATCGAAAAGAAATCATAGACAAAGCAATTCACGAGATCAATTTAAAGATTAGAAAAGGCCGACTTGAATTTCATACATTTGAAATCAATTTGATGAAACCTTTTTGGGAAATAAGTCTTAAAGGTGAAAGGAATATCATACCTTAATGTTTTATGAAGATTGATGGAGAAAATATTTTTTAATGCAACCCTATAACCCATTGCAATTTTATCTTCTATGGTGTTTTTGTACATATGTGAGAGAAAGAAAAGAGAAGGAAGAGAGTTTGGATTTTGGGAACTATGAGAGCTTAGGTTAGTGTAATTAGGCTAAGGTCTTTTATATAGGTTGTTAAGTAACTTAGTTAAACCTCACCTAACCGTAATTAATATCTTAACTGAGTAAACTAATTAAAGGAATTAAATAAAAACGTGTAGCATAATAGTTGCTCCACAGATGAGACTACGATCGACAGATCATGTGTCCATCGACGGGCACTGGACTCCTCTAGGATGAACACTCGTTGATAAGTTAACAGACTGTTTCTTTGAGGGCTTCCAAAAATTTTGCTAAGTGTCCATCGACAGAAGCATTCCAAGCCCCGTCGATTGTACAACGGATCGTGTGTTGCATCTATTATGGACACTACCGTACACAACCTATGTCCCAAAAATAATAAGGTCCTCGTGAAGGGTCCTTAGTTTGTCCTTGGGGAGTGGGACCCAAATGTTTCGACTATGAATCAACCTTAATTACCTTTGGATACCATTCAACAAAAATTCATATATTTTCTACTGCGAAAAGCTAGTAAAATAGGCTAAGGTACACTTGTACCTCATTGAACTAGTTCCAGACGCCGTGGACGTTCCTTGACGTTTTATTTCCTAGACTTCTTAAATGACATATATTCATTAAAATTGACCATAAAACATCGTCTAAAACTTTTTACACTCATGTTAGGATTTATAACACATCATAAACGTTTGAAGTGTTAGATTATCCCCCCTTAGGAACGTTCGTCCCCAAATGACACTATAATCATTCGAAAGGAAGGAATAGACTCAATACTAGCATCTCAACCAATCAACAATACAGGAAAACTTGAAATACAATAACCATCATGGTATTTACACATAGAAATTCAAAATTCAATTACCACACTATAAGGCTAAAAAATAACATTATGAGTAATTTCCTTCTCACAACAATATTAGTTCAACATACCATATATAAGTCAATTATGCCAAAACTGAACTTGAAAGATGCTCAGTATCATTTCATATAGACTCACAATAGAAAAATACACAACATAATATAAAACAAGAAGAACAGCAAAATTTCAAGTCAATTTGAACAATTCACTATAACATTAATGTAATGAGAATAAAAATGCACGTTTTTGAAAAACTTCACAAAATATCAAAGAAACTTCAATTTTAGTTATTATTTTCATAACTAACAGGAATGAATTACCTTAGTTATCAAATAGATGAGGGTAACGGGAATTCTTGTCAGTTTCGGCATCCCATGTTGGACCTTCAACTCGATTGTTCTTCCATATTACCTTTAAAGAAGCAACATCTCTGTTCCTTAAATTCCTTACTTGTCTATAAAAGATTTGAGTTGAAACCTCCTCATAGTAGAGGTTATCTTTCACACCAAGACCCTCAATAGGAAGAATGGACTCAGCATCACTGATGTACTTCTTAAGTATATAATCATACTAAATCGGATGAACCTAAGCATATTTACTAGGGAATTTCAATACATAGGCAACCTTACCAACCTTATGAAAGATTTCTTAGGGATCCATATAATAAGAACTCAACTTCCCTTTCTTTCCAAATCTAAACACCCCTTTCATAGGTGAAATATTTTGATGCACTTCATCACTTTCTTCTAAGTCTAATTCGTTTCTCCTATGGTCGGCATAATACTTTTGTCAGCTATAGGCTATTTTGAAGCGATTCCATATGATATGAAACTTCTCAAAAGTCTTATAAATCAAATCGGTACGAAAAGTGAAAACTCACCCACTTTAAACAATCTAATTGGAGATCTACATCTCCTTCCATAAAAGGATTTATAAGGAGCCATAGAAATAGATGAATAATAGTTATGGTTGTAAGCAAACTCCACAAAAGTCAAAAGCTTATCCCAATTTCCCTTAAAATGAATCATACAATCTCTAAGAAAATCCTCAAGGGTTTTAATACTACGCTATGATTGACCATCCGTTTGAGGATGAAAAGAGGTTCTTAACTTCACCATGATACCCAACTCTTCTTAGAATTGCCTCCAAAACCTCGATGTGAACTATGCAATTCTATCTGATATGATGGATAACAGAATACCATGATGCCACATAGTCTCATCTATGAAGATTCTCGCATAATCCTCAGCCGAATAAGTACACTTGACATGAATAAAATGAGAGGATTTTTCAACCCATCCACAATGACCTATATAGAGTCATATTGATGTCTTGCCATTGCAAAGTAGAAAGTACGTTTTCTTTAAGTAAACGATACAACTTTTAGTGTTCAGGTTTCGCTTGTTGGCAATTCGGACATTTTGCTACAAATTCCACTACGTGCTTCTTCAAACCTTTAGACCAAAAACATCCCTAAGATCATGGTAAATCTTTTTCAAACCCAAATAAATGGAGTAACAAGACCCATGAGCTTCCTGAATATTATGATTCCTCAAACCATTTACATTTGGAACACAAAACCTTCCTTGATACCTAAAGACACCATCCACCCTAAAGAGATTGACTTATTAAGCTTTCCAAGAACCGTTTTCTTCATCTACATCAATGGTTGATCAAGGTGTTGTTTGGAATTCACCCCAACCAATAATGATTTTTCAGAGTTATGACGGACCGTAAAACCACCATTCTATAACATCTAATCTAGCCAACCTATGGACATCTTTCTCTAGGTCTTTCTTAGCTTCCTCCACATGAGACACACAACCCATTTTCATACGACTTAGAGCATCGGCAACCACATTGGCCTTGCTGGGGTGATAGCACTCATGTAAAAATCTTTTAATATTTCCAACCAACTTCTTTGTCGGAGATTCAACTTATTTTGAGTTAACACATATTGAAGACTCTTGTGGTCGGTACACTCATCTACATGAACCATAAAAGTAATGCCTCCATATTTTCAAGGAACATACCACGGTCGCTAACTCAAGATCATTAGTTGGATAGTGCTTCTCATGCACCTTAAGTTGTCTACAAGCATGGGCTATTACTTTCCCACGTTTCATAAGCACACATCCTAAACTCACTCATGATGAATCACAATACACAACGAAAACCTTTAGACTCTCCGTTAAACTCAAGACCTGAGTGGAAGTAAGCCTATGTTTCATGATTTTGAAGCTTCTCGCACATGTCTCCGACAAGTCAAATTTCATACTCTTTTGGGTCAAATTAGACAAGGGAGATGTAATGGACGCAAAACAATCCAAAAAACTCTGATAATAACCCAGTAGACGCAATAAACTCCTAATATCCGTTTGTGTCAATGGTATAGGACAATTTTTTGCCTCACTAGAGATGATATGACTATGAAACGCTACCAACCTCAACTAAAACTCACATTAGCTATACTTTGAAAATAATTGGTTCTCCTTAGGCATTTGTAACACCACCTTCAAAATATCCATCTGTTCACCCTCATTTTTTGATAGACAAAGATGTCGTCAATAAAGACACTAACAAATGAATCTAGGTAAATTTGAAACACACTATTCATGAGATCCATCAATTCAATCGGGGCATTAGTGAGACAAAACGACATTACTAAAAACTCAAAGAGACCATATCTAGTACGAAATGCCATTTCTGGTATATCATCACACTCTCACCCTAACTTGGTGATACCTCAACCACACGTCAATCATACCAAAGTAGATTCACTCTTAGAGTAGATAAAAGAAGTTTTCAATCTGAGGGAGAGGATACTTGTTCTTCATTTTTACATTATTGAGTTGGCGATAATCAATGAACATTTTGAGGGAACCATCCTTCTTCTTCAAAAATATAACAGGAGAACCCCATTGACAAATACTAGGTCTAATGAAGACTTTGTCTAGTAGATATTTGAGTTGAGCCTTCAACACTTTAAATTCGGCCGTAGCCGTTACATAAGGAGGAATTGAATTTGAATTTGTATCTGGTATCATGTCGATATAAATATAAATTTCCCTATTGGGAAGAATAACGGGAAGATCATTAGGAAAAACCTTCAGAAATTGCCTTACCTCGAGGACCGACTCAATGGGAGGAATTTCGAAGTCTAAATCTTGGACTCTTACTAAATGGAATAAATACCGATTAAAGATCAACCTACAAGCTTTCAAACAACAAATGATACGATCTCTAAGAATAGAATTTCACTCCTTCAAATAAAAAACGGGCTCATTTGGAAAGTTGAACTGCACCACCCTCGTTCTACAATCTATAGAGGCCATGTAAGCATACAACCAATCAATATCTAATATGACATCACAATCAAACATATAAAGTTCTACTAGTTCCACATGAGTAACTCTATTTGGCAACAATATAGGACAATTTCTATACAACCTTTTTGCAACAACCGACTCACCCACCGGGGTAGACACTATAAAAGTTTCAATAAGGATATCGGGAAAAATGTCAAACTTTTTAGCTACTAGAGGAGTAAAAAATGACAAGGTACTAACAGGATCAAGTAAAGCATATACATCAATAGAGAAGACTTTAAACATACCGGTCAACACATAAGGGGAGGTCTCTTTCTTACCCTATAGTAGAGAGCATAAAAGTGATTCTTCTTTGGAGAATCATTTGAACCCCTTGATTTCCCACTCTCCTTGTGTTGCTCCTTTAAATTTGGGAAATCTCTCACTTTGTGCCCACTTTTTCCACAACCTAAACAATTATTTGTTCCTTTATGTCAATCCCCATAATGCTTCTTGCCACACATTCTACAAGTTATCTTCTTGTTAGGTGAGCTAGGACCTCTTCCGTCTTGAGGCTTGGGGTTAGACACCCTATCATAACAAGCTTAAGGGTATTGGTTGGAAAATGATTATAAACCCTCTTCCGGAACCTAGGCTTGTCTTGGATATCAAGCCTACCCTTTGAAGAACCACTATAAAAAGATCTTGCCCACTTGGCATATCTACTCTTTCTCTTAGAGCTTTCCTCTTCAACTTTTTGAGCGTAAACCATGTCACGAGAAATGTTCATATTTTCATGTAGCACAACCGAATGATATTCCTCTTGCAAGTCTTCTGAAATCTCGTAACAAAATGATTCATTCCATCAATAGGATGAAAAACCAAAGAAGGAGCATATTCTGAAAATTTAGTGAACTTCAAGGAGTAATCAAGCACATTTATACCTCCTTGATTAAGGTTGAGGAACTTCACCACTTAAGCTTCTCGCTTCTCCCTAAATAAGAATCTATAAAGATATGACTTTTGAACACCTCCCAAGTCACTGTCCTACCTCTCGAAGGCCTATTGTCTCTCCATTGGGCGTACCACGTTTGGGCCACATTCTTAAGTTTCTGATTGGCTAACTTTGTCTTTTCACTAGTAATAAACCCTATAACATAGGGGATTTTAAAGATTTCATCCGTGCACAATTGGGGGTATTCTTCAACCTAGGACCTATAAAAAGTAGGGGGATTCATCCGACAAATATTTCTCAAATGGGAGGCTACGTTACTAATTTGTTGGTTTGCTCAGGTTAAAACATTCCGATTAGTATCGATTGTCATGTCTTGATATTGGGTAGTGGAGGTTTGTGCTTGAGAAGTATTGGATTGGGCCATGTGGAGATGAGAAGTCCTTATGTCACCATCCATCAAAAGAGGAGGATTGACCGGAGCTTGGTCATCAATAACATCTTCTTCAAGAGGAGGGACTTAATCACCAAGGGGAGGAACTCCCACATTGGCAATCTCTTATTAATGTTTTAGTGTTGCGTTCCTTTGAGTATTCATTGCCTATCATCATAATAAAAGGATTATATGCAAATAGTACGTACAGTCAAAACTCAAGAGGCACATATTGGATTTCCATGAAAGTGATAGTTTCTTATGCATAGCATAGGTTCCTATGAATAAGTGTGGCGCGCTTCACAATTACCGATACGAATCTACATAGACTTTGTTAAGATAAACATCGATTCAAATATATTCAACCTCATGCTCTGATACAAAGTGTGTCAAAACCGGGAATCACCCTGTAGACGTTATCGGCATCGCCGTCCTCCTTGAGGCATATGACTAGCATCTTCGCTTACATCATCACATTCATTGGTAAAAAATAGGAAAAAAATTAAAACATTTAATTACATCTACATTAGGGTTTGCATAGACCTCTACATACACATAATATTTATATCAAGTATACAGAGACTCTTCATATATGAAAATTACATAGTTTTTTACTTTTATTGCACATAGATATATATAATATATAACATGGTCTCTAATGGATATCTTGAATGAAAATGAAATAACATAGAAGATTTATGACTAGAACAACCTCATAATCTTGATATTGGCATTACCATAAAATAGTGAGGACCTCCCAAATTTGATGAATGGGAATTCCGAGTCTTCTTCAAATTCGTCATAAAATACTTCAATGACCAAAACATAAAATGTTTGAGAAAGCAGAGAAAATAAAGTTAGTACGCCAAATGAAAAGGAAACAACATAGAACTCTTACTAATAGAACAACTTCATAGGCTTGATATTGGCATTTCCCTCGGAAAGTGAAGACCTACCCAACTTGGATGAATAAGAATTGCAAGTCTTCTTCAAATTTTTCATAAATCCCTTCAACAACTAAAACAAAAATGATGTGGAAAAGGGAGAAAATGGGGTTTGTACACCACTTGTACTAAGTATGCGACCATTTGCACACATATCATGAAATCATGCTAAGAAGGGACAAAGTATTCGAGTGTGCAATTTTCTTAGAAAAGCCTTGTGCCCATTGAAGAAGACCATATAAACTATTAAAGACATATTTGTCATCATAAACATGTACATCCCAAGACCAACAATGCGAAGACTAGTAAAGGCATTATGTATATCATATAATTGAACATTAGTCAAGAAAACTCTATAATAAAGTTATAACAGCCACAAGCATAAATAAGAGTTCATCAAAACATAACCAAAGCAAGAAAATTACCCATGGACCCTAATTAAGTCAAAAAGTGGAATGACCTAGCAAATTCCCATAACTATACTCAATCAAGAAAACTCTACAAGACTCATATCCAATGTCGAACTTCACATAGTATATAATTAAGAATACATATAATCATACATTAGCAATAGAGATCAACACTTGATCATAAGTAAAACCAATAACCATGTAGTATCATCGATGTGCAAGATCAATATATACATAACATGTATAATCATAAGCATATTGATATATAAGAACATCCTCCTAAGGTAATCCTTGTGAGAGTTCATTCCATTAATTAATTTTACTATTTGGGAACATCTTTCCTTACAGACATAGTCCATTATCTAATGTGGAATCTTGTATCATGGAACCCTACACTAAAGGAAGTTGGAGTACTTGCAAAAGTAGTACAAAAACATGAACATAACAATTATGTGTATCATCTAGTTTGAATTCCTATAGGGGCAACATAGTTCAAGAACTAAGAGATATAGTTGGGACCCTCTTTCTGTTACATGCATTATGGTCTGCAATCTCAAGACTACATTAGTGATCCTACCTTTCCTATGTACGAAGGGACACTCCTCCCTCTAGTTCTCTCAGTGCTAAGATAGAGTCCCTTTTGAAATGTACTTAATGTCTATATTAGTAATCATAAATTAATGTAGGTCTTAATGTATATCCCTTGTATAATTATCACCTTTATCATCATACCTAAATATGTATTGCATTATTATAGTCCTCTCAATACAATTGATAAAAGTGAGGTTAGCACATTTACACATTCACGTCATAATAAGGCACATTGGTAAGTTATCAGCATCTTTATATCATTTACTTCTTAGCCAACACCTCATAAACCATAGTAAAGAAATTTCAATTCAACATTATACGAACCATATCAATCCTAATGAAATATATACTTCAATGCAACATCACCACTTCATCACAAGTAACAACAGTTGAAGTAAAGAGTTGGGATAACAAGACTTACCAAGCCTCCTAACATCAAGGTCTTACTATAAACAATTAAATATAAATAAAAAGGATGTAATATCATAACACATAAATAACCAACATGAAACAAAGTCAATTGAATCACAACATCACAATCCATCACTAGTTCATAGCTTAAGATAAGAGACTTAGGTCGAAGTCGTAATCTAGATCGATACTTACGAACTAGAATAATAGGACTAAAAATCATCTTAATTTATTTATAATTGATACAGTAACATAATAAGATAGTAATTCAACCAATAGCCAAGTCTATTGAACAAAGACACAAAAATTTACATAAAAATCACAACCTAGGGTTCAGGGGAAGAGGTCATCTTCTACATTGTACACCAATCCATACAGAAGTAACATAATTGAGTTATAATACATGTTAATAGATTAATATATCAAAAATAAATAATAAACAAAGCAATTCACAAGATCAATTTTAAGATTGTAAAAGACACACTTGAATTTCATACTTTTGAAATCAATTTGATGAAACTCTATGGGGAACAAAATCCCAAAAGTAAAAATCATACCATACCTTAATGTATGATAATGATTTATGGAAAAATCATGGTGATTTCACCCAAAGAACCCCCTTGAATTTGACCTTATATGTTGTTCTTCAACTTGGGAGAGAGAAATAAGAGAGACGGAAGATAGTTTGGTTTTTTGGAATTATGGGAGCTTAGGTTAGTCTAAATAGGTTATGCTCTTGATATAGCCTTTTATTTAACATAATTAGACCTCCCCTAGCCCGTGTAACCTCAGAAATAGGAAAAATAATTGAATGAATAACATAAACACATGCAGGAAAAAAATGGCTCCATAGACGAGACTACTACCGACGGATCGTGTGTCCATTGACAAATATTGTTCTCCTCCGTGTTTCACATTCGTCGATAAGGTCAGGGACTGTCCATTTTCAAGATTCCAAAATTTTTGGCTATGTGTCCATCGATGGAGGCATTCCATTCCCTATCGATTGGACAACAGATAGTGGATTGCGTCCATTTGTTAACACTACGTTGGGCAACCTTTTGACCCAAAAATTCTAGGATCCTCCTCAAGGGCCCTTGGTTGGAACTTGGATAGTTGCACCTAGACGGTTCGACTAATAATCAACCCTAATACATGTTAGACACACTTCAATAAAAAGTCATCTATTTAAGACTCCAAAATGTAGTCAAATAGGTTAAGGAACACTACTGCCTCATTGAACTAGTTTTCGGACATTACGGATGATCCTTGATGTATTGGTTCATAGACTTCCTAAATTAATTATATTCATTAAAATAGACCATCAAATAGTGTCTAAACCTTTGACACTCATTTTACTCTTTAAAACACGTCTTAGACTTTTGATATATTGCACATAAGTATGGCACACTTAATAATTATGAATACGACCATACATAGACTTGGTTTAGTTAGACATCAACCCTAAGATTATTCAACCTCAAGCTCTAATACCAAGTTTGTTACCACCAAAAGTACCCCTCTAGTCGTAACTGACATCTTCATCCTCAAAAAAGACATAGACAAGCCCTTAGCATTCATCATTACATATGATAGGTCATAGTGCAAGAAAATTTAAAACTTTCATGCATATAAGTAGTGAGGTATACACATTCCTGTCACGTAGAAAGCTTACATATGCTTCTCGCTTAATAAGAATAACAATACTTAAGAATTCAGTCTAATACTGTCTCTTATTAAACCATCTAAATGACGTAAAACCTCCGGGCGTAGCCCTTCTAAAAATTCATAAGTGCTACATAGGGCTTGCATAAAAACTTCAACAATAGGAGATAAAAGAATGTATTTAGAAAATACAACTACGACTAAGGTAGAATATGTAGTAGCATCCTCGAACTAGAGGACCTACCGAAACATGTAGTGTCTACTCAACTCCTTCTTGCTTAATCCTCAAGACACTTCAATGTCCCGAACATAAAATGTTTGGAAAAATGGAAAAAATATAGGTTAGTACAAACCACATGTTCTATGTATGGTCCCTATGCATAATATCATTTATGCATGCGGAAAGGCAAAATCTAGTTAAAGGAATGCATAATACCCAAGAACTAAATATACACATATAAGGCATATCATAAGTCAACCCAACATATAAGAAACTGATGCAGGACCTGTGCAATGCCAAGAATAGATCCCCATAACCCCATCCAAAGTAAGTTTCACATTAAGCAACTCGTTTCATACGAACATTATAGTGTAATATTTTAATAACATTCTTCACACATCAATGCTACTCATAAATTATCAACATAAACATAATCATAATAATAAGAGAAGCCTACTAGGACTATTCAATAGGATCCCTTTAGAGCAATACGTAAGAGAAGTCCATACCATCCCTCATATTTGTAGTAGCCTTTAAGATAACACAAAAAAGAGTACACATTATTAACTTGTTTTTTTCTTTTACATTACTAAAATAAATGCAATAACCGACATGAGACCATATGAGGTACATAAAATCTAGTGTTCTACCCCCACATCAAAAAGAGAGTGTTAACACTTTCCAAAGGTGCAAAAATTTGTATATCGCTCTCTACACTAATATGGTAAGATAGAGTCATATGTGGGAAAATAGTTAAGTGTCAAGGAGATTGTTGCTAAAGACATTGACTTTCTAAAAGTAAATATTTCCATCGCATGAAGCAACACGTATCATTGGAATCCGGACTTGCCAACGTAATAAAACCCATGTGGGAGGCCAGACTTTCTAACGTGAGAACTCCATGTCATTTGCATGCCCTTTCGGTTCTAAGAAATTAATCCCTTTTGTAATCATATTATTTAATCATAAAACTTCCCATTATCCTCCTCTAGACCCCTATGTAAACATCTTATTATATTTTCTCATACGTTATCCTAATTGAGAAGAATCCTTTCACTTTAGATTCCAATTCACAAATGCTTAAGAATATCACTTCAATTGTATTATACTCATGACTTACACTCAAATAATATTCATATCACAGCATGTATACATAATTGATGTCTAATTAAATGTCTTAGGGTTAAGGATGTGGAATACCTAACATCACATCACAACCACATATTAAATAAAGACGCATTACTATCTAAGTAACTCATAATTCACAATTGCATCAAAGAACCAATCATTATAACTTCTTTGGCCCTTCCAAGAACCTTCATAATTCCATTACAAAGAATACTTAACCAATTACATAAACAAGGTATACTGGAGAAACAATTATATTATTAACAACAATGTATTCAATATGCATATTCATGATCTTCATAATTCCTCATATCAATTCAAAGTATTCATGAAATCTGGGAAAGAACATGGGTATAGGTAAATCTCATAGAAAATCATCAATTAACCATCAATATACACTTAAACACAATAATTTATAACAGCTCAACACAATTGGTTCATAATTTTTTTTTCAAAAAAGAACCATATGAACGGAAAAACCCTAGTATTGGGAGATTCCGAAATCTTTTTAAAGGGACCTCTTAAGGAAAAGAATCCCAAGAGTGAAAGAAATCATACCTTAAATATGAATCACAACAAAATTGAGTAGAAACATGAAGAACTTTGTTTTCTTGTTGAACCTTCAAAACTTCTTCAATGGAGGATTTGTAGAGAAAGAATGTAGAGAGAATGGAGAGCCTTTAGGATTTGTCTTGGGGTTTTGATTTGAGTGAGTAATTGTAGGAGAAAAAGGAAGGAAAATATACATATAACCCTCCCTTAACATGCCAAAAATAACCCTCACTCAAATTGACCATTTATTGAAGTCAAAACTCAAATTCAAATTTCAAATTTTTTGTCGAGAAATAAGTCCGCATCACAGGGCTGCTCCCGCAAAATTTCGACAAACAATTTATAAACCTTAAGAGTCTTTGATGTGTACGGATCGGACACTATGTTTCTGTTCTTGGGTACCATTTACGCCACATGGACTAGATCCCGCATGCACAAAAGCTGCTACTTGTTGGCAGATTGCTCGGTCTAAAGTGGTGTCCCTTCATGGACTCCTCGGGCTATCTTTGGGGGGTCGGACCTGGACTTTTTCACTGTATAAATATGTTTATACCTATTTAAATCCTTTATACAAATCTTGTACATCATACAACACTCCCAAAACATCCCATGACCTAAGTACGTTCGTCTAGTTCAATTTCGCTAGTTTCCTGACGTCATGGTCGTTTTTTAGCAGTTTGGTTGTAAAACATCTTAGACAAATCTATTACACATACTCAGGTCTAAAATAATCATTTGAAATGTTGTGAATCTCTATTCTATGTCATTGAATTTACGGGGTATGTCAAATCCTCTTTGGTGGTTTAAGCTCACATACTTAGTGTGGAGCAATGGCCCCCATTGATAGAACATTCCTTGTACGATGGGGTTTCGTTTGCACATTCTTACTTATGGACTGGCTTAGGCAGTTAGAATTAAAAAGTTTTGTGCTACTCAAGAATCATAAGGGTGGTCCTTGGAAAGTTGTTCCAGAATATTTCAACCTTAAACTTGTTCGACTAGATGTTAGTAACTTCTCCCATCAGTTTGAACTCAACGCAACACTCAGAACATGTGAAGGCACACTAGCACACATAAGAATATATGAAGGCTAATTTTCGAACGTCTTGGACGTTCTTCGACCTTTCCTTTTCAAACATAAAAAACTTCCTCATAGCACTATACTATCTTTTTCAAGAACTTAAAATCTCATAAGAAACATGTTAGGCTATAGTTTCACCTAGTTCGTTTGAGGGCTGTTACATTCTCCACAACTTGGACAACATTTGTCCTGGAATGACACTTGCTACACTATTAAAACTATCATTAGATAAAGACTTAAAACTAGAAGCTTATAAATACCACACAATATACATTACAAATAAAAAGGAGTAACATCAACTTCACCTAACAAGAGACTCAAAACACAACAAGAAATAGGAACAAAACATGTAACTGATCATGCAATAAGACTCTACCTTTTCATATGATATAAGAGGAACTTCCTTCTCCACACATACAAAACACAATATAGAAAAACTTTCAACTACTACACAATAATACATTCTCACAAGAGCACTAATGCAACCTGTAAACAATTTATCAAAAGATGCATGACAATAAAATAGAAAAAAATCATATAAACTCATATGATGACATAAGCATGACCTCATGAAAATGGAAAATTTATGGAGATCAAAAATTTAATTTTCACTTAAGACTTAAAAAAATGCAACATTCTACTTTCACATTCTTAATCTAATGCTTGGATGAAATAAAAGAGAAGATACCACAATCTAAAGCCTAACGACTCACCATACTACCATATATAGAAGGAACCATTAAAACTAAAGAGAAAAAAACTATACCTTACCACGTATTCACCCAAATTTGCCTTAGCATGGAGAAGATAAAAGTGATTCCTCTTTGTTGCACCACCATCTGGAACATTAGGAGGAACATGACTGACCTCTCCTCCTCTAGCCGCAACAGTAGTACAATCTCTCACTTTGTGGTTATCCTTTAAAAAAAAACCCCCGATACCGGCTAGACACTTCCCAAAGTGCCACTTCAAACAAGTAGAACAAGTACTCTTAACAAATTGAGAACAAACTTTCGGAAAGATTGTCTTAGGAGCACTAGAACAATCTTGATTTGGAACACTTTTATTAAAACTTGGTTGCACTTCATCGTCGGTTATTCTCCTCTTATCATCTCTACTTCTCCTCCTAAAATTAGACTCTTCAATGATTTGTGCATACACTAATACCGTAGACAAAGTCATGCCATCATAGAGCATAGTCGTACTACACTCTTCCTTCATAATATCGGAGTAATCAATCAAGAATGTACTCATCTCATCCCTAAGGAAAGACAACAAATATGGACATTTTCATGACCAAACAACAACCCAATCGCAATCAGTGTCATCATCCTCTTAGAGGACTTCGTCAAACCTTTAGCATTAGTCATAACATATTATTAGTTCAAAATGCGAAAAAATTAAAAAGTAAAACGTATACCATGTTAGGTATATTTAGATCTCTCACATAAAATATTACTTAGTCTCTTCTTATAGCAACATTATAAACATACATATGAAAGTGTAAATGTTTTCTCAGATAAAAAACTATCTAAAGAATATGAGTCTTCAATTTAGCCAATACAATGTAATTAAGCCATATAGGCCTTACTACAATATAATCCAAATGATAGAAGGACATAAAAGTATGTCTTAAAACTAGTAAAATATTCATAAGCTAGAATGGAGAAAAGATAGCATCCCTGAACATGACGACCCACCAACACTTGGAGATAGAGTTCCAAGCTTCTTCAATCGACCTTATTATTCTTCAATGTCCGAACTCTACATTTGTAGTTATATAAAGTAAGGGGTTAGTATGACACATGTACTAACTATGGGTACATGCACATTTAAGGACATGCATGAAAAAGGAAAGCTTTTTATTGAAAGAATGTTCAGTAATTTGAAAACCTTTACGGACATAAAATATAAGGATAACAAAAACATAATGCATGATCATAACAAGAGTCATATCATCATAAGGTCGTATTAAAATGTTCATGTTAAATAGTTCATATATACATAACATACAAAAGACTTAACTATAATTCCATCCCTAGCCAACAAGTGCCATGATGATGTAAATCCCCATAAGTACACATAATCAAATAAACAACATAGGAGGCCATAAATAATGCTTTGCTTTATACAACTTACATCATAATTAGTCCTCAACACATATAGAACTATACATTATTGAATGTTCATTTACATAGTAAACATTATGTAAGAGAAACATAATAATTCATAAGCATTATACATTTCATATTCATATTACGTGAGAATAATTTCCTAGGACTTCCCTTAGAGTAAACTTGTTCAACGTCTATGTAGAGTCCTATACCCCTACCTATACTAACAAGATTCCTCAAGTCATCCTAGTCAATGTCTATTTAATAGTCTTCAATTTTATTACTTGAGGGAACAATCGCCTTAACCGACATTAGACAATATGAGCTAAACATGGAATCCGCAAACCGAAAGAACGTGGTCTACTTGAAAAGGTTCAACCAAAACATGAACGTAGCATTTTAGGTGGATCCACCCGCTAGAATTCCTTTTGAGGCATCATAGTTAAACAAGTAGGAGATATATTAGAGACTCATAGTTCCTTATTACATAGAAGCCTCTATCTCATGAGGGTCATTGTGAAACTACCTTCCAACAAGGGAAGGGACACTTCTCATATCTAGTTCACTCGGTTCTAAGCTAATGTCCCTTTTTCAATAACCTTTAAGTTATCATTTATAATAAAACATATCATAGGTCATATGATATTAAATCCTTGTATAAACATTATGATAAGCTCTTTAGGTTTATGCAACATCTAGGAGCACCCCCTAGATGTAACCAGCATCGTCGTCCTCATCGAGGACTAAGACTAGCCTCTTAGCTTACATCATTATATTAATAGGTTAAAAATGCAGAAAATTTACAACTTTTCTTCTATCTATGATGAGGTTTACATATACCTCTCTCATATACAAAATATATATTCATATAATGTATATATAGATCCTTTATATAAGAAGATTACTTAGTCTTTTATATTTATTGAACATATATATATAAGATATAACATAGTCTTAAAACTAGATGTCTCATCTCATGACTATCTAAACAAGAGTATTACAATTTGGCATGTCTCATACATAAATATAATAAAGCCACTATAGGCTATACAGATTTTAGTACTCAAATAAAATGGAATGATTAGAAGTTTGATGTCTAGAACAACATAAGAATATTTACAGTGACATTGCCCTCTGAAAGTGAGTACCTACCCAGCTTGGATGAATGAGAATTCCAAGTGTTCCTTCAAAGTTGTCTCAAAATCCCTTCAAGGGTCGTACCTTAAATAATAGGGAAAAGGGAGAAAATGGGGTTAGTATATCACTTGTACTAAATATGAGTCCACATGCATATACAATATAAAATTATGCTAAAAGGGACCTTTCATTAACGTATACATTTTACTTTGAAAAGCCTTAGACACATTCATCAAGACCATACCAATATATAAGACATATTCATTTAGCCATTATCATGTACATAACAAGACCAACAATACTAAGTCTAATCAAGCCAACATGCATATCACATAATTGCACAAATAGTTAAGACCACTATATCATAAAGTTATAATAACAACATGTTCGATTACGAATTCCTAACATTGTAACCAAAGCAAGAGCATTACTCATGATTCATCATGAAGTAAACTAGTGCAATGACTAACCAAACCCCCATAACATTACTCAATGAAGTAGACCCAACAATAACCATAAACAATGTCCTACACACATAGCATATCATTAAGAGTACATATCATTATATTTTAGCAATAGAGACGAAATACATATTCATAAGTGAAACCAATGATCATATAATATCATAAATATGCCACATCATCATATACATATCATGTAGAATACTAAGGATCTATATATATGTTTGTATACACACACACACACACACACACATATATATGTGTGTGTGTGTGTGTGTATATTTATATATATGTATGTATATATATATAAGAAAATCCTGCTAAGACTCCCCTCAATGCTAACTAGTGCATTACACACCTAGACAAAGATAAACACCTTAGGTCATCCTAGTTAGAGTTCGTACCTTTATTTGATTTTACCTTTTAAGAACATCTTTCCTTAACCGACATAGACCGAGTGAGCTAATGTGGAATCCAGCGTCATGGAACCCTAGTCCAAAGGAAGGAGGACTACTTGCGAAAGTTGTATCAGAACATGTACATAGCTTTTAGGTGAAGCCACTAGTCAGTATTCCACTGGGGGAAACAAAGTTAATGATCAAGGATATATAATTGGGACCCTACCTTTCCTATGTGTGAAGGGGCACTCCTCACTCTAGGTCTATAGGTGCTAAGCTAGAGTTTGATTTGAAATGTCTTTAATGTCTTTATTAATCATCATAGCTTAATCTAGGTCATAGGGTGTATCACTTATATAATCATCATCATCATAGCTGCATAAGAATTGCATGAGTATGTATTTTCATTATAATTCATACAGTTGACGTTAGCACATTTAAATAATCATAACATAATAAGGCACATTGGTAAGTTATCACGATGCTTGTAATATTTATATCTTAGAAAACACCTCACAAATAATAGTCATGACATTGCAATTCAACATCATAAAAACACTATCAATCTTAATATAAGGTATACCTTTATACAACATCATCACTTAATCACAAGTAATAATAATTCAAATAAACATAGTGATCACAAAACTTGTTCAATCTCCTTCACGATGCCATCATCAAGGTCTAACCAACAACCTCCAACTTAAATAAACAATGGTATAATAGCACCAAATATTTGTAAAGTACATAATAACAATGCCAATTTAATCATTATATGTCACATCCTAGGACTACCCCCTAGACGTAATAGGCGTTGTCGTCCTCTTTGAGAACTAATATTAATATCTTAGCTTACATCATTACATTGATCGGTAAGAAATGCGGAAAATTTAAAACTTCTCATTACTTCTACATTGAGGTTTCATAGAACTCCACATACATATAATATTTATATCGATTATACATAGACCCTTCGTATACAAAGATTACATAGTCTTCTTCTTTTATTGCACATAGATATATAAGATATAACATAGTCTAAAATATATTTCTTAATGTCATAACACTCTAACAAGAGTATAACAATTTTGTCCTAGACCATATATCAATGTAATAACGCCACATATAGTCTATACGATGTTTGGTATTCTAAAGAAAAGGAAAGAACATAGAAGTCTTATGACTAGACCAACATTTTAAGTTTGATAGTTGCATTGACCTGGAAAAGTGAGGAGCTAACCAACTTGGATGAGTGAGAATTCAAAGTCTTCCTTCAAAGTCATCTCAAAATTCCTTCAACGACGTGAACCTAAAATTTTTGGGAAAAGGAAGAAAATGGGTTATAACACCACTTGTACAAAGAATGAGATCATGTGCAATCAAATCATGAAATCATGCTAAAAAGGGACATTTTAGTAAAGTTGAAATTTCCTTTAGAAAGACTTATGGATATTGAAACAGACCATACCAATCAATAAAATATATTCATTAAGTTTAAAGCATGTACATTACAAGACAAACAATACTAAGTCTATTTAAGTCAACATAAATATCAGATAATACAATACATAATCATGATAACCCTATCATCAAGTTATAGTAACAACATCCATGAATAAGAGTTGATTTCAACATAATAAAAGCAAGATAATTAACCATTAAACCTTATTAATTCAACTAGTACAATGATCAAGCAACACCCTTATCCTTATTCAATTAAGTAAACCCAACAAAAATCATGACCAACATCAAACTTTTCATAGCATATCTTTAAGAGTACATATCATTATACTTTAACCGTGGAGGCCATACAAATATTCACAAGGGAATTCAACATCATAAGATGCCATCAATGTGAAATATCATTTTATGCATATCATCCATCATTATAAGCATATACAAATACAAGAACATCCTCATAAGACATCCCTAAAGGCTAACTTATGCAATATTTAGTTAGTGTCCCTTACCCCTACCTACAAAAAGCTAAACCCCTTAGGTTATCAAACTTAGAGTTCATTCCTTTAATTCATTTATTTGGGAAAATCTTTCCTTAACTGTGGAATATGGTGTCATGGAATCCTACACCAAAGAAAGGCAGACGACATGCCAAGGTATTACAATAACATGAACATAGAATCTACGTGAATCGAATAACTAGTATGCCTTTGAGGGAAACATAGTTAATAAACTAGGAGATATAGTTGGGACCCTTTTTATGCTACATGCATTATAGCCTCCAATCTACTGATCTTCCTCATAATATCTCAATAATAATTTCATGAGTATTGTCCTTCCATTAGAATTCATATAAGTGAGGTTAGCATATTTACACACTCACATCATTATATGGCACATTGGAAAGTATCACCATACTTATAAGATTTATTTCTTAGCCAACACCTCACCAACCATAGTCAAGAGATTTAAATTCAACATCATACCAACCTATCTACTTCAATGCAACATCATCATTTAATCGCAATTACTCATTATTGATGTAAAGATTAGGGATCACAAGACATACCAGCTCTCATTCACAATCCTTCATCAAGGTCTTACCATCAACCCATAACTCAATCCAATATGGATGTAATATCATAACACAACAATAACAAACATGATATTAAAGCCAATTGAATCACTACATAATAATCCATCACTAGTTCATGGCTTAAAATAAGAGAACGAGGTAAAATCCATAATCTACTTCATAAAATAGATAAATTTCTTAAAAAGTAGAATTATTGTATTAGAATTCACCTCAATATATTAATAAATTGATACACTAACACCTTATGATAGTAATTCAACTAATAATCATGTCAATTGAGACATTACTAGACAATTAAATTCAAGATCACAAGCTAGGGTTAAGGGGCATAGGTCATATTCTACAAACTAGACAAATAAATTAAGGAATAACATAACTATGTTAAAATACATGTTAATCTATTAATAGTATTAAAAAATAAATAATATAAAAATCAACTTAAATGATCAATTTCGAGATTAAAAAAGACCTACTTGAATTTCATACTTCTGAAAACAATTTGACGGAACCTATTGGGCAAAGAAGTCCCAAAAGGTGAAAGAAACACATACCTTATTGTTTGATGAAGATTTATGGAGAAAATTTTTTTACTGTATCCCTATAACCCCCCTCGACATGGGCTTCTATGGTGTTCTTCAACTTCGCAGAGATAAAGAAGAGAGAAGGAGGTGAATTTGGGTTTGAGAATTATGAGAGTTAGGTTAGTCTAATAAGGTTACGGACATTATATAGGTACTTGAAAAACATAGGCCTCCCTAAAACCCTAACTAATTAACTAAAAACCTAATTAATTAACTTAACCAATTTGAAAACATGCAGCAAAACAGTCCTTTGACAAATGAGACCGCGAGAAATGGTCTTTTTATGAAATGACGGGCACAATTCACATCCGTGGTGCACACTCGTCATTTTTGTGTGAGACTTCTCAAAAAAAGTCTACTAAGGATTTTTCTAATAGTCCATCGACAGAAGCAGTCCACTCCCCATCGATTGGACAATGAATCATTGGTTGCATCCGTTGGTGGACACGGCCTTGGGCAGCCTTTGACCAAAAAATAAAAGGGTCCTCCTCAAGGGACTTTTCTTCCACAAACTAGGAAAATGAATCAAGAAATATTTATAATATAACAATAATACATGTTAATCTACTAACAATAACAAAGAGAAATCTTATATAAAGCAATTCCTTGTTCAATTTCGTATTGGTAGCAAACTAACATGAATTTCACACTTTTGAAATCAATTTGGTGGATGCCTTTGTGGAGATAGATCTCAAAGGTTAAAGCAATCCCGTACCTTGTTGATTTATTAAGTTTGATGGAGAAATATGACCTTTATCAGACCTAAAACCCTCTTTAACTTGACTTGATGGTGTTCTTCTACTTGGGAGAGAGAAGGAGGAGTTATTTCGTGTTGGGAATTATGAGGGCTTAGATTAGTTTACATAGGTAAGGGTCTTAATATAGGTCACTGTAAACCTTAATTAGACCTCCATAAACCCCTAACTAATTAAATCACCACATAATTAATTAATTTAGTAAACTTAAAAACATACAGCAAAACCGTGTGCTTATAGATTAAAGCACGTTTGACATCCCGTTTGTCAAATAACGGCCAAATGACAAACCATCATGTTGGTCATTCGTTTTTTATTGAGGCTGTAAAAAATAGGCCATTCTCGAATTTGGCTAAGTGTCCATAGACACCCCATTGATTGGCCCATGATCTGTCATTTGCTCTCGTTTATGGACACTGCCTTTTGGCAACTTTTTGCCAAATTGCAATGGTCCTCCGCAAGGGACCTTGGTTGGTTCTTGTGGATTCGTACATTAAAATTTTGACTATAAACTAACGATTATACGAGTTAGACACCCTTCAACAAAAGCTCATCATATTCCAACTCTTAAAACTTAGTCAAATAAGCTAAGACAAACTAGAACCTAACTGAACTAGTTTCCAGATGTCATGAACGTTCCTTGACATTTTAATTACTGAACTTCCTAAATGACTTATATTCAATATTTTTGACCATAAGACAGTAACAAAACCTTTACACACTCAACTTATTTTCTAGAACACGTATTTTACTTTTGAGTATTACATTATTACCCTTTTAGGATTATTCGTCCCCGAATGTCACTAAAATTCCGAAAAAAAAGAATAGACTCAAGACTATCTGTCCAACAAACAAAAAATAACAACATGAGTTACAACATCAATCACGACATTTACAAATAGATATTCAAAAATTCAATTACTATACATATAGCTCAATCATCACAATATGAGCTAAACATATCACTACAATGTCAATTATCCAAAACTCAATCTATCAACATCATTAATATCATTTCATAAAGACTGACTATATCAACATGCAAAACATAACTCAAAACAGAAAAATTTACAATTTTCAAGTCTATAGGAATAATTTCATTGTAATTCACTGTAACATGAACAATTTTGCAAAATATAAAAAAAAATAAAAGCAACTTCAAATTTAGTCATTATTTTCATTATGAGTAGAAATAACTAAGTTCATTTATCAAATAGATGAGGGTAACAGGACTTCATGTCGACCTCGGCATCCTATGTTGCACCATCAACAAGTTGATTCTTCCATAACACCTTTTACAGAAGCAACCTCTTTGTTACTCAACCCCTTCACTTATCTATCAAGGCTTTGAACATGAAATTCCTCATAAGAGAAGTTCTCTTGGAAAATTATAACTTCAATAGGAAAAATTTACTCGGGATCACCGATACAATGTTTAAGCATGGAAACATGGAACACCGGATCAACCGAAGCCAAATCAGTACGAAACCTGAACTCATGTGAAAACTTAACAATCTTTTGTAATATTTAATAGGGACAGATATAAAGAGGAATAAACTTACCTTTATTGAAAAATCACCATTCATTTCATAGGTGAAATTTTTAGATACATTTTATCACCTTCTTTAAACACTAATTCCCTTCTCCTATGGTCGACATAAGTCTTTTGCAGCCAATTGGCTGTTTTCAAGCAATTTCTTACTATATTAACCCTATAAAAATCCTAATAAATCAAATTAGGATGCAGAAGTAAAGACTCACACAATTCAAAACACCCAATTGGAGATCAATATTTTCTACCATACAAGGCTTCATAAGGAGAAATCGATATAGATTAATTGTAAGTGTTGTTGTACGCAAACTCAACCAAAGGCAAGTACTTATCCAAATTTCATTTGAAATAAATTATATATGCTCTAAGCACTCTAAGCATATCCTCAAGTGTTTTAATAGTAAGCACCACTTGACCATCCGTTTGAGAGTAAAAATTGGTTCTTAACTTCTCTTGAGTACCCAACACTTTTCGGATTGACCTTTAAGATCAAGATTTTAAATGTGCACCCCTATCTAAAATTATGGATACATAAATACCATGGACACACACAGTCTGATCTATAAAAATCCTTGCATAATCCTCTACCAAATATGTAGACTTTACCGGAATAAAATGAGCGGATTCGGTCAATCTATGCACAACCACCAATATGGAGTCATATTGCTTTTGTGTGTGAGGTAAACGGAAAAAAAACCTATTTTAATGTCTTCCTACTTCTAAGTAGGAACTTCGATTTCTTGGAGTAAACCACCCGACTTTTGGTGTTCGGTTCTCACTTTTTTGCAATATGGACACTTTGCAAAAAATTTGGTATGTCCTCTATCAACCCTTCTTACAAAAACACATCCCTAAGGTGATGATACATCTTTGTACAACCTGAATGAATGGACTAACTAGACCTATGAGCTTTATCAAGAATCCGGTTCCTCAAACTATTTACATTGGGAACACACAACATACCTTCATACCTCAAGACAGCATCCCCCTTAAGGAGAATGAATCATTAATCTTACCAAAAACCGATTTCTTCAACTCCATCATTGTTTGATCAAAGTGTTTTTGGACTTCACATCCACCACCAAATATGACTCGAAGTTATTATAGAACATAAAACCACCATTTGTAGAATATGTTGATCTAACACCTAATACAAACAACCTATGAACATCTTTCTCTTGGTCTTTTGGTTCTTCATTTAAATGATATGCACTATCCATTGTCATACGACTTAGAGCATCTGCAACCACATCGGCCATGCTGGGTGGCAGAGAATGCTCATGTCAAAATCCTTAAACAATTCTAACCAACTTCTTTGTAAGAGATTTAACTTCTTTTGTGTAAACACATATTGTAGAATTATGTGGTAGGTATACACATAATCATGGACATTATACAAGTAATGTATCCATATTTTAAAGGCAAATACCACGGCCGCTAATTCAAAATAATGAGTTGGATAATTTCTCTCATGCACCTTCCGCTTTCTAGAGTCATAGACTACTACTTTTCCATATTGAATAACGACACACCCTAAACAAACATTGGATGAACCACATTATACAATGAAGTCCTTGGTACCCTCCAATAAAGTCAACACTGCAGCGGAAGTGACCTATCTTTAAAGATTTAGAATCTTCTTTAACAAGCCTCAAACCACTCAAATTTAATACTCTTGTTGGTCAGAGTAATAAAGTGATAAGCAATGGATATAAAATAATCCATAAATATTCTCAAATAACCCACGAAACTCCTACTGTCTATTGGAGTCAATGGTCTATGACAATTCTTGATCACCTCTGTTTTCCTTAAATCAAGCTCAAGTCCCCCACTAAAACTGAGGCTTAGAAAAATGCCACCAACCTTAACAAAAACTAACATTTTCTATATATGGAAAATATTTGATTGTCCTTATGAACTTGTAAAAAAGCCCTCAAATCGTCTATGTATTGACCCTGATTTTTCTAATATACCAAGATGTCATCATTGAAGACCATTTCAAATGAATCTATGTATCTTCGAAAAAACCTAAGCTAAAACTATTAAGATAAGCCTTTTTGAACACTTCCAAGTCACTGACCCACCTCTCAAATGACTATTGTCTCTCCATTGGACGTACCATGTTTGGGACAGGTTCTTACGTTTTTGAGTGGCTAAATCCGTCTTCTCATTAGTAGTCAACCCCATAGCATTGAGGAATTTATAGATTTCATCAATGAACTCTTGGAGGTTTTCTTCAACCTTGGACCCATAGAATATGGGGGGATTCATCCCACTGAAATCCTTTAAACGGGAGGCTACGGTACCAATTGTTGGTTTGATCAGATTACAACCTCCCGATTAGCTTGGGTCGTCATGGATTAAGCTTGGGTAGTGGCATCTTATGATTCAGTAGTAGTGGCTTTGCAATGTGGAAAATAATCCCTTATGTCACCATTCATTTAAACAGGAAAGCTTACCGGAGCTTGGTCATCAGTAACATCTTCTTCAAGAGGAGGGACTTGATGTAGAGTCATAACTCCAAAGGTGCGATATTGGAATTCCAAGAAAGTGAGAGTCTTCTAGGCATCACATAGGTTCCTATACATAAGTAAGGCACACTTCACAATTATTAGTATGAATCTACATAAACGTTGTTTAGAGAGACATTGACTAAAAGATATTCAACATTATGCTCTGATACCATGTTTGTCACATCCGGGGCGCACCCTCTAGACGTAACCGGGGTCGCCGTCCTCTTTGAGGAATAAGAATAGCCTCTTAGCTACATAATTACATTCATAGGTAAAAAATACAAAAAAATTGAGAACTTTTCATTACTTCTACATTGAGGTTTGCATACACCTCTACATACACATAATATTTATATTGAGTTTACAAAGACCCTTCATATATGAAAATTACATAGTTTTGTACTTTCATTTCACATAGATATATAATGTATAACATAGTCTCAAAAGGATGTATTAAATAAATAGGAAATAGCATAGAAGTATTAAAACTAGAACAACTTCATAAGCTTGATATTGGCATTACCCTCGATAAGTGAGAACCTATCCAACTTTGAATGAATGAGAATTCCATGTCATCCTCAAAGTCTTCTTAAAGACCTTCAATGACGAAATCTAAAATATTGGAGATAATAGATAAAATAGGGTAAGTAGACCAAATTAAAATGAAATAACATAGAACACTTAAAACTATAACAACTTCATAAGCTTGATAGTGGCATTGCTCTCTAAAAGTGAGGACCTATAAAACATGGACTAACGAAAATCGCAAGACTTCTTCAGAGTCGTCTTAAAGCCCTTAAACAACCAAAACATAAAATATTGGGGAAAAGGGAGAAAATCCGGTTAGTATACCACTCGTACTAAGTATGAGAAAATTTTCACATATATCATGAAATCATGATAAGAAGGGAAAATCCATTAAAGTATCCAATTTACTTTGAAAAGCTCTATGACCATTCAAGAAGACCTTACCAATTCATTAAGACATATTCGTTAACTCATAAACATGTAAATTACAAGACCAACAATGCTAGTCTAGTCAAGTCAGCATGCATATAATGTAATTCAGCACTAGCCAAGGAAACTCTACCATTAAGTAATAATAGCCACAAGCATAAATAATAGTTCATTACAACATAATCAAAGCAAGACAATTACCTAGGAACCCTCAATAAGTCAACAAGTGCAATTACCTAGCAAAGCCCCACAACCTTACTCAATCAAGTAAACACAATAAGACTCATAACCAATGTCTAACTTTACATAGTATATCATTAAGATAACAGATCATCATACTTTTACAATAGAGATCAACACATGATAATAAGTGAAACAAATCATCATGTAGCATTATCAATTAGCAACATAATCATACACATAAGAACATCCTCTAAGGCTTCTCTAAAGGACAACTATTGCTATGTTTAGGTAGAGTCCGATACTTTTACGTAGACTAAGCTAAACCCCTAGGTCATCATAGTTAGAGTTCATTCCGTTAGTTCATTTTAATTTTTGGGAAAATCTTGCCTTAATCGATATAGACCACATGATAATGTGGAATCTGGTGGCATTGAACCCTACGTTGAAGGAAGGTGGACTACTTGCAAAAGTAGTGCCAAAACATGAACATAGAAACTATAGGGGTCCACTAGCTAGTATTCCTATGGGGGAAACATAGTTAAAGAATAGGAAATATAGTTGGGACCCTCTTTATGCTATATACATTAAGGTCTCCAATCTCAAGAGTACATTAGTATCATACCTTCCCTCTGTGCGACACTCCACACTCTCATTCACTCAGTGCTAAGCTTGAGTCCATTTAGAAATGTATTGAATGGCTTTATAAATAATCATAGCTTAATGTAGGTCATAGGGTCTATCCCTTGTATAATAATAAGCATCAACATACCTTAATAAGAATTGCATTATTATGGTCCTCTCATTACAATTCATATAGTTGAGGTTAGCACATTTACACATTCATGCCGTGATAAGGTATATTGGTAAGTTATCACCATCCTTATAGCATCTACATCTTAGCCAACACCTCACAAGTCATAGTCAACATATTTTAATTCAACATCATACGAACCTTATCAATCCTAATACACGATATACGTTAATGTAACCTTACCACTTAATCTCAAGCAACCACAATTGAAGTAAAGAGTTGGGATTACAAGACTTACTAACAATCCTTTATAATCCATCAACAATGTATTACTATAAAAAATTAAATAAACATAAAAAGTGTGTAATATCATTATACATCAATAAGAAACATGAAAAAAAGCTAATTGAATCACAACATCAGAATACATCACCACTTCATAGCTTAAGATTAGAGACTGAGGTCAAATTTAAATTGTATATCAATTACTCAAAAACTAGAATGATAGGACTAAAATTTAACTTAATCTATTTAAAATTGATATAGTAATATCATAGTTTAGTAATTCAACTAACAACCAAGTTAATTGAACAAAGACAAGAAAATTTACATCAAGATCACAACCTAGGGTTTAGGGGAAAAGGTCATCTTCTAAAAAGTACACCAATCCATCAAGAAGTAACATAATTGAGTTATAAACAATGTTAATAGATTCATAATATCCAAAATAAATTATACACAAAGCAATTCACAAGATCAGTTTTCAAATTGGAGAAGAACCACTTGAATTTCAAACTTTTGAAATCATTTTGATAGAACCCTTTGAAGATTAAATTCAAAGGTAAAAAGAATATCATACTTTACTGTTTAATGAAGATTAATGGAGAAACCTTGGTGATTAAACCCACCGAACCTCCTTGAATTTGACCTTCTATGGTGTTATTCATCCTTGAAGAGAGAAACAAGAGGGATATTAGAGAGTTTGGGTTTTGGGAATAATGAGACCTTAGGTTAGTCTAAATAGGTTATTCTCTGTATATAACTTGTTATTCAACATGATTAAACCTCCCCATACAACTATTTAACCTCAAAACTAAGCAAATTAATGAACTGAATTACATAAACACGTACAACAAAAGAATGTCTCTATAGACAAGACACTACTATCGACGCATCATGTGTCCAACGACGGGCAGTGTTTTCCTTCGTGCTTCACATTCAACGATAAGTTCAAAAACTTTACATTGGCAGGCTTCCAAAATTTTGGTTAAGTTTCAATCGACGGAGGCATTCTACTCCATGTTGATTGGACAACAGATCATGGGTTTTGATTGGACAACTGATCATGGGTTGCATCCAATTGTGAACACTGTATTGGGCAGCCTTTGACCCCAAAATTCTAGGGTCCTCCTCAAGTGACCTTGGTTGGTCCTTGGGTAGTCGCAACTAAAATTTTCGACTATTAATAATACCTAATACATGTTATACCTCTTTCTACAAGAAATAATCTATTTAAGACTCCAAAATGTAGTAAAATAGGCTTAGGCACACTAGTACCTCGTTGAACAAGTTTGCGGACGTCGTGGCCGTTCCTTGATGTTTTGATTCATAGACTTACTAAATGAATTATATTCATGAAAATTGGCCGTCAAATAGTTTCTAAACCTTTTGACACTCATGTTACGCTTTACAACATGACTTAGACTTTTGATGTGTTATACATAAGTATGACACGTTTCACAAATATGAATATGATCTCGAATAGACATGGTTTAATGAGACATTAACCCTAAGATTACTTAACCTCATGCTCTTGTTTATTACGACCCAAACTATCCCTCTAGGCGTAACGGGCGTCTTCATCCTTGAAGAGGACTTAGACAATCCCTTAGCATCGTCAGCACATATCATACTTCAAATTGAGGAAATATTTAAAACTTTAACGCATATGAATAGTAAGGTTTACATAGACCTCTCACGTAGGAAGATTACGTAAGGCTTCTCGTTTAATAAACATACCAATACATAATAATTTTGTCTAACACTTTGTCTCATATTAAACCATCTAAATGAAGTACAACATTAGGGCATAGACCTTATAAAAATTCATAGTTGCCACAAAGAGCTTACATCTACTACTTGAACAATAGGAGAGAAAAAAATGTCTATAAACAATACCAGTACGACTAAGTATTAATATGTAGTAGCATCGTCGAACTAGAGGACCTACCAAATCTTGGAGAGTCTAATCCAATCCTTCTTGTTTCATCCCATGTAACTTCAAGGACATGAATATACCATGTTTTGGAAAAAGGGAAAAAATATGGATTAATACAAACCATATGTGCTATGCATGGTCCCTATACATAAAATCATTTATGCATGAAACGACACAATCTTGTTAAAAAAATACATAATGCCCAACAACTCAATATAAACATATATGGAATATCATAAGTCAACTTAACATATAAGAAACTCATCAATCAATTGTGCAATTCCAAGAATAGATCCTCATAACCACATCCAAAGTAAGTGTTACAATAAGAAACATGTTTCATACTTACATCATATTGTCATGTTTTAATAACATGATTCATAATATCAATACTACTAATAGCTTATCAATATAATCATAATCATAGCATAGTCATAAGAGAATACTACTAGGACTATCTATTAGTATTCTTTATGTGCAATGCGTAAGAGAAGTCCAATAGCATCCCTCAAACTATATAGTAGCCTTTAAGACGCCCTAAAAATATTTCACATGCTTAACATGTTTATTTACATTAACATTACTGAAATAAATACAATAACCAACAGCTGACCATGCGAGCTACATGTAATCAAGTGTTCTACCCCCACATGGAAAAGAGAGGGTTAAAACTTTCCTAAGGTGAAACCATTTGTATATCGCTCTCTAGATGGATCCAATAAGGAAGAGTTCTCTAGGGGCACATATTAAGGGTCAAGGAGATTGTTGCTAAAGAAAGTCACTTGATAAACATGAACTTTTCCACCTGATGGAACAACAGATATCTTGGGAATCTAGACTTGCTAATGTAATGAAACCCATGTGGGAGGTCAGACTTACTAACGTGAGAACTCCATCTCATTTACATGCCCTTTTTGTTCTAAGTAATTAATCCCTTTCCTAAACATATTATTTCATCATAAAAGTTCACATTATCCTCCTCTAGACCCCTATGTTAACATTTTATTATATTAGCTCATAGGTTATCATTAGTGAGAACAATCCTTTAACTTTAGATACCAATTCACAAATGAGGAAACCTTTAACTTAATTTGTATTATACTCATGACTTACAATCATATAATATTCGTATCACGACATGCATACATAATTCATGTCTAATAATTGTCTTAGGGTTAAGGATGACGAATACCAACAATCACATCACAACCAGACATTAGAGATAGAAGCATTACTATCTATGTAACTCATAATTCATAATTGAATCAAAGAAGAACCATTCAACATAACTTCTTAGGCCCTTCCAAGAAACTTCATACTTCCATTACAATGAATACATAACCAATTACATTAACAAGTTATATTGGAGAAACAATTAAATTATTAACAAAAATGTATTCAATATAGATGGTCATGATCTTCACAAATCACCATATCAATTAAATGTTTTCATGACATTGGGGAAAGAACATGGGTTAAGGTAAATTTATACTAATTTACCAATTAACGATCAATATACACTTAAAAACATTAATTCATCATAGTTTAAAACAATGTATTTATAATTTCATTTTTCGAAGAAAAACAATGTGAGATTCCACCCCTAGTTTTGGGAGATTAAGAATTCATCGTTTTACTGGAACCTCTTGGGGAAAAGAATCCTAAGAGTGAAAGAAATCATACCTTAAATATGAATCACCACGAAATTGAGTAGAAACTTAAACATCATTTTTTTCTTTTTCAACCTTAAAGATTCTTAAATGTGCGATGAGTAGAGAGAGATGGAAAAGAGAAGGGAGAGCGTTTAGGATTTGTTTTGGCATTTTTATTTGAGTAAGTAATTGTGCGAGAAACCTGAATGAAAATTAACAAATAACCCTCCCCTAACATTCCAAAAATACACCTTACTTAAACTAACCAATTAATGAAGTCAAAACTAGAATTTGAATTTAAGATTTTTCGTTGAGAAACAAGTCCGTGTCACAGAGCTGCACTCGCAAAATATCAAAAAATAGTTTATGAACCTTAAAAGTCTGCGATGTGTATGCATCGAAAACTTTGTTTTCAGCCTTGGGTGTTTCATATACGCAACATGGACTGGTTCCCCCAAGCACAAATGCTTCTATCTTTCTTCAGATTGCTTGGTCTAAAGTAGAGTCCCTTCATGGACCCCACGAGCTATCCTTTGGGGTAGGACCTGGAATTTTTAACCTTATAAATATTAGTTTACTTATTTAAATCCTATTTAAAATTCTGAACTCCATACAACACTACCAAATCATTTTAAGACCTAAAGAAGTTCACTAGTTCAATTTTGCTAGTTTCCGGATGTCATGAACGTTTCTTAGCGTTTTGGGTATAACAGTTCTTAGAAATTTCTATTACACATATTTAGGTGTAAACTAATCATTTTTCATTTTGTGAAGCTCAAGTCTAGGTCATAGAATTTCTGGGGTATGTCAACCCCTCTTTGGGGGCTTAAGCTCACACACTAAGGTGTGGAGCAACGGGACCCATTAATGGACCATTACTTGGACGACAACTGTCGTTCACACATTCTTATTTATGTACTTCCTTAGGTAGTTTCAATCAAAATTTTTTGTCCACCTCAAGAATCTTTAGGGTGGTTCTTGGGGAGTCGTGCCGGAACATTTATAGCTTAAATACGCTCGACTAGATATTAGTAACCTCTCTCATCAATTTGAACTCAAACTAACACTTAAAACATGTGAAGTCACACTAGCACACATAAGAATATCTCGAGGCTAACTTTCGAATGTCTTGGACATTCTTGGACCTTTCACTTCCAAACCAAAAACACTTTCTCATAACAATATATTCACCATTTCAAAACCTAAAAATCTCATTAGAAACATGTTAGGCTCTAGCTTTACCTAGTTCTTTTCAGGGGTGTTACATTCCCACCACTTGGATATCATTAGTCCCCGAATGACACTTGATACACTATTAAAACTATCAAGAGATAAAGACTCAATACCAGAAGGTCATAACCATACCACATAATATATATTACATATAAATAGGAGGAACATCAACTCCACTTAACAAGAAACTCAAAACCCAACTACAAATAGGAACAACACATATATCTTATCATGCAATAAGACACTATATTTTCACATTATATAACAGGAACGTCCTTGTCCACACATTATCAAGTTCACACACATCATCTCTAAGCAATTCATAACCATTTCACAAGAAAACACAATTTAGAAAATATTTAAACTACTACACAATAATACATTCTCAATAGATAACTAATGCAACATTTAAGCAAGGAACCCTAAACTGAAGGAAGGAGAACTACTCGCCAATGTTTAACCAAACCATTAACATACCAACTACGTGGATTGAATAGCATGTATTTCTATTAGGAAAACATAGTTATTGAACTAGGAGATATAGTTGGTACCATCTTTATGCTACATGCATTATAGTCTCCAATCTAATGAGTACATTAGTGATCATACCTTCCATATGTGTGAAGGGACACTTATCACACTAGTTCACTCGGCGCTAAGCTGGAATCCCTTTTGAAATTTCTTTTTAATGTGTTTATTTATCATCATAATTTGATGTAGGTCAAAGGGTCTATCCCTTGTATAATCATAATCAACATAGCTCAATAAGAATTGCATGAGTATAGTCCTTCCATTATAATTCATGTAAGTGAAGTTAGCACATTTACATAGTTACATCATAATATGGCACATTAGTAAGTATCACCATCCTTAAAATAAATACATCTTCGCCAACACCTCAAAAACCATAGCGAATATATTGAAATTCAACATCAAACCAACCCTATCAATCTTAATACAAAGGTTACTTCAACGGAACATCATCATTAAACATAATTAATCACAATTGAAGTAAAGAATATGTCTCACAAGACTTACCAAGTCTCCTTCTTAATCAACCATCAAGGTCTTACCATCAACCCATAACTCAATCCAATATGGGTGTAATATAAAATCACAACGATAACCAACATAATATAAAAGACAATTGAATCACTACATCACAATCCATCACTAGTTGATTGCTTAAGATAAGAGACCTAGGTCAAATCCATAATCTACTTCATAACCTTGTAAAATTTCTCAAGAAGTAGAGTGATTAGATTACAATTCAACTCAATATATTCATAAATTGATACACTAACACATTAGGATAATAATTTAACAAATAACCATGTCAATTGAGTAATTACTGTACAATTTAGTTCAAGAGAACAAGCTAGGGTTAAAGGGAATAGGTCATATTCCACAAACTAGACCAATAAATCTAGAAATAACATAATTAAGCTACAATACATGTTAATATGTTCATACTATAAAAACTAAATAATAAAAGAAGCATTTTAAATGATCAATATTGAGATTAGAAAAGACCCACATGAATTTAATACTTTTGAAATCAATTAAACGGAACCTTTTGGGCAATGAAGTCCCAAATGTGAAAGGAATCACATACCTTAATGTTTGATGAATATTTATAGAGAAATTTTTGTTATTTAATCCCTATAACCCACCTTGACATTGTCTTTTAAGTTGTTTTTCAACTTGGGAGAGAGAAAATAGAGAGAACAAGGAGAATTTGGGTTTGGGAATCATGAAAGTTAGGTTAGTCTACGAAGGTTAGTGTCTTTATATAGGTCCTTAACAAATATAGGCCTCCCTCAACCCCTAAATAATTAACTAACAACATAATTAATTAACTTAACCTATTTAAAGACGTGCAGCAAAACAGTCCCTTGGTAGACAAGACCAAGACAAACGGTCCTTTTGTGAAATGACGTTGTTTACATCCGTGTTGCACACTCGTCTATTTGGACTGAAACTTTTCAAAAAAGTCTACCAAGTATTTTTCAAAGTTTTCATAGATGGAAGAACTACACACCCCGTCTATTGGACAATGGATCGTTGGTTTCATCTGTTAGTGAACACTGCCTTGGGCAGCCTTTGACCCATAAATGCAAGGGTCCTTCTCAAGAGCCCTTGCTTGGTCCTTGGGGAGTCGTGCCCGGATGTTTGGATTATGAATCAACATTATTACATGTTGGAAACCCTTTCAAAAAATTTTATTAATTCACGAGTCCAAAATCATAGATAAAAAGGCTAAGGCACACTAAGACCTCCTTAAACTAGATTCCGGACATCATGGACGTTCATTGGCGTTTTTATTCCTCAACATCCTAAATGACCTATATATATTAAAATTGAACTTAAAATAGTTTCTAAACCTTTTAAGTCCTATGTGGAACTCTAGAATATGTCTGAGGCTTTCGAAGTGTTACATTATACAAATATTTATCACTAATTCATAACCTAGAATAAAAGAATTAGGTCTAGCTCATAACCTACTTCACAACCTCTGGCAATTACACAAGAAGTAGTATAATTAAATCACAGTATATCACAATATACTAATAATTACCATGACAAAACATAGGATAGTAATTCACACACATAAGAAACCAATTAAGTCAATACTACAGAATTCAATCAATCATCACAACCTAGCGTTAAGGGGAAAAGATAATCTTCCACAAAAGAGGCCAATGAATCAAGGATTAGCCTAATGGAACCATAATACATATTAATCTTCTCACAACAACAAAGAGTAATCACAAACAAAGCAATTACTACATGAATTTCGTATTGTAAGCAAATTCATTTGAATTTCATACTTTTGAAATCAATTTGGAGGAACCCTTTGGGGAAATAGAACCCAAAGGTGAAAGGAATCTCATACCTTGTTGATTGATGAATTTTTATTGATCAAAATGACCTTTTTAGGCCCTAATACCCTCTTTACCTTGGCTTCTGTGGTTTTGTTCTACCTGAGAGAGATAAAGAAGATAGAAGGAGGAGCTATTTGGTTTTTGGAATTATGAGTGCTTAGATTAGTTTAATCATGTTAGGGACTTTATATAGGTCACTATGAACCTTAATTAGACCTCCCTAAACCCCTATCTACTTAATTGACCACATAATTAATTAATTTGGTAAATTTAATAACATGCAGAAAAACAATGTGATCATAGATGAAAGCACGACTGACACCGCGTTTGTCCGTCATTTTCTACTAAGGCTGTCCAAAACAGGTCTTTATCAAATTTAGCTAAGTGTCCATAGGCATCACGTTATTTTCCCACGTTTTGTCATTTGCACTCGTTTGTGGACACTGCCTTTTGGTAGATTTTTTCCACATTGCAAGGGCCCTTGGTTGGTTATTGTGGAGTCGTACCTTGACAATTTGACTATTCACTAACTATAATATAATTTATACACCCTTCAACCAAAATTCATCATTTTCTAACACTAAAAACATAGTAAAATAGGCTAAGGAAAGCTAGAACCTCGTTGAACTAGTTTGCAGACGTTATGAACGTTCCTTGACGTTTTGATTCCTAAACATCCTAGATGACTTATATTCAATATTTTTTACATTAAATTAGTGACACAACCTTTAAACACACAAGGTATTCTCTAGAACACGTCTTTGACTTTCAGATTATTACATTATACCCCTTTTAGGAATATTCGTCCCTAAAAGACACTAATGTTACTAAAATTTTTTGAATAGACTCAAGACTAGAAGCCCAACCAACAACACATAACAACATGAGTTACAACATCAATCATAGCCTTTACGCATAGAAATTCAAAAATTTCGTTACTACACATAAAGTTCAATCATGACAATATGAGGAAATTCCTTCTCGCAACAACATGAGCTAAACATATGATTATGTATTCAATTATCCATAACCCAATCCATCACATGATCAATATCATTTCACAATCACAGACTATACCAACATGCACAACACAACTCAAAATATAAATATTGACAATATTAAAGTGTATAGGCATAATTTCATTTTAATTCACAGTAACTTTAACATTATTGAAAAAATTCACCAAAAATCAAAACAACTTCAAATTTAGGAATTATTTTCAATATTAGTAGAATTAACTAAGCTTAGTTATCAAATAGATGAGGGTAATGGGACTTCAGATAGGTCTCGACCTCCTATGTTGCACCCTCAAGTAGGTTATTCTTCCATAACTCCTTTTTTGATACCTCAAGACACAATCCCCCTTAGGGAGAATGACTCATTATGCTTACCAAGAACCGATTTATTCAACTCCATCAATTTTTGATCAAAGTACTGTTTGGACATAACCTAAACCACTAAAGATGAGTCGAGGTTATGATGGAACATAAAACCAACATTTAAAGAATCTTACAATCTCACACCCAGTCTAGTTAACCTATTAACATCTTTCAGTAGGTCTTTCTTAAGTTCCTTTACATGAGACACACTACCCAAGGTCAATACGACTTAGAGAATCTTCAACCACATTGGTTAATTTGTCACATGGACTATACTTTGTCTAGGGGCATAGGCTACTTCTTTTCCATGTTGCATAAACACACACCCTAAAACCACTAAGGATGAATCACATTATACACCAAAGCCCTTGGTACGCACTGGTAATGTCAACACCAGAGTGAAAGTAGGACAATCCATCAAGATTTGGAAGCTTCTTTAACAAGCCTCAAACAACTCAAATTTCATACTATTTTGGGTAAAAGTAGTTAAGGGAGAAACAATGGATGAAAAACAATCTATAAACATTCTCTTATAACCCACTAAAATCAAGAAACTCCTAATGTCTTTTGGAGTTAATTGTCTAGGCCAATTCTTGATAAACTTAGTTTTCCATTAATCAAGCTGAACTCCCTCACTAGAGATGATATGAACAAAAAATGTCATCGATCTAAACAAAAACTCACATTTTCTTTACATGGCAAATAGTTGTTTCTCATTAAGAACGTGTAACACCACCCTCAAATGGTCTATGTGTTCACCATCATTTTTTGAATATATAAACATGTCGTCATTAACAAAATTTACAAATGAATATAGGTATCTTTAAAACACCATATTCATGAGATCCATAAAATCCTCCGGGCAAAAGTGCGACAAAAGGACATTACTAAGAACTCATAATGACCATATCTATTTAGAAATGTTCTTTTTTTTTATATCCTCACCTCTCATCCTATGTTTGTGATACCCTAATCTCAATTCTATATGAGAAAAGCAGTGTGCCTCTTGGAGTAGATCAAATAATTCGTCAATTTGAGAGAGAGGATACATGTTATTATTAGTGACTTTATTGGATAAGCAATAATGGATGCACATTCTAAGGGACCCATCCTTCTTTTTCACAAATGAAACCGGAGAACCCCACGGAGAGATACTAGGTCTAATGAATCATTTATCTAGTAAATCTTTGATTTGAAACTTCAACTCTATGAATTCGGCAGGAACCGTCCAATATGGAGGAATTAAAATGGGGTTGGTATTTGGTAGCAAGTCAATACAAAAAAAATTTCCCATTCGGGAGGGATTTTGGGAATATCATATAAAAATACCTCCAATCATTCCCTTACAATGGAGAATAACTCAATGGGAGGATTTTTACTCTTAAAATATGATATAGAAACCCTTTTGAGAGAACTTTACAAGCCTTAACACAAGAGATGATACAACCTCTAGTAATAGAACTTCCCCCCTTCCACTCTAAAATGTGTTCCTTTTGAAAATTGAACTTTACAATTGTAGTTCAACAATCAATAGAAGGAAAACAATTATTTAACCAATCCATCCCCAATTTAACATCAAAATTAACCATAACTATTTCTACTAATTCTAAATGAGTAACTTTATTGGGCAACCTTATAGGACAAGTTCTATATACCCTTTTTACAACCACCAACTCACCTATTGGGGTAGTTACCATCAAAAGTTTGTTAAGAATATCGGGCAAAATATAAAAATTTCTAGTTATCAAGGGATTTGTAAAAGATAGTGTAGCACCCGGATCAAGTAAATCATATAAATCAATAGATAATACTTGTAAAATACTAGTCACTACATCGGGAGAACTCTCTTATTCACTCGTGGAGCAAACTGCATAAAAATTATTCTTCATTGCAGTATCCATATTAGAATCACTAGCTTGCCTGATACCTTTGTCTTACCCATTCATATTAGGGAAATCCCAAACCTTGTTGCCACTCTTGCGAAGCCCAAAGAAATTATCCATCCCAACAACGTAATCACCATAATGCTTCTTCTCACACTTTCAAAAAGTCAACTTCTTGTTTGGTGAGCTAATAACTTTTCCCTTAAGAGTCTTAGGATAAGACACCCTATCATAACGATCCTTGGGATATTTTGTAGTAACATGATTAGAAGACCTCTTCTTAAACCTATGATTTTCTTGGATATCAAGCTAACCCTTTGAAGAACCACCATTAAAAGACCTTGCCCTCTTGGCATTTCTACGCTTCTCTTAGCCCTTGTCTGTTCCACTTGTTAATCATGAACCATGAGATGACAAATGTTCAAATTTTAATGTAGCGTATTCGAATGATATTATTTTTCAAAGTCATCTGACACTCCCATCACAAAATGGATTATTTCATCTCAAAGATTTCAAATTAAAAAAGGACCATACTTTGAAAATTTTGTGAATTTCATAGAGTATTCAAGTACAATTATACTTCCATGACGAAGTTTGATGAAATCCTCAACTTTGACTTCCCTCTTCTCCCTAGGAAATAAATAATCAAGAGAAGTATTCTTGGAAGTATTCCAACTCACCGGTCCACCTCTCAAAGTCCTATTATCTCTCTCTATTGAATAGACCATGTTTGGGCCACATGTTTGAGTTGATAAATGGCTAACTCTAATTTCTAACTATAAGTCAACCCGATAGCACGAAGGATCTTACAGGTTTAACTAACTAACTCTTGGGGGTCGTCCTCAACTTTGGATCCATAGAAAGTAGAGGGATTCATCCTAGTGAAATCCCTCAAACGGGAGGCTAATGGTATCAACATGTTGCTTTTATCAGGTTACAACCTCCCGATTCTCTTGAGCCATCATGGCTTGCGATTGATTAGTGACGACTTGTTCTTCAGTAGTGATGGATTAGGACATTTGGACAAAGACAACCCTTATGTCACCATCTTCCAAAGGAGGAGGATTGACTAGAGCTTGGTCATCATTAGAGACTTCTTTAAGAGGAGGGACTTGATTGCCTTTGGAAGGAGCTCCCGCATTGGCAATCTCTTTATCAAGTCTTGTAGAGGCTCTTCAATTTTTCATACCAATAACCATAATACAATGTTTTAGCATATAAAGTAGACTATAGAGGCACGACAATTGATTTTGAATAAAAGAAACTTTCCTAAGCATCTTATATTTTCCTATTCTTAAGTGTCGCGCTCCTCACAATTATGAAAAATAATATACATAGACGTGGTTATTTTATACATTAACTCTAAATATATTAAACCTCATGCTCTGATACTAAGTCTGCCACATCCGAAGAACACAACCCTAGATGTAACCGTCGTCATTGTCCTCATCGACGATTGAGACTATATGTATTAACTTACATCATTACGTTCATAGGTTAAAAATGCTGAATAATTATGTATGTACATCACAAGACAAAAAATACTAAGTCTAATCAAGACAACTTGCATATCACATAATTGCACACATAGTCAAGACAACTCTATCATGAAGTTATAATATCAACAAGCATAAATAAGATTTCGTAACATCATAACCAAAGCCAGACCATTACTCATATACCTTATTATATCAACTAGTGCAATGACTAAGCACAACCCTATAAACTTACTCAACCATGTAAACCCAAAAGAACCATAACTAATGTCCAACTTCACATATAATATAATTAAGAGTATATCTTATCATACCTTAGCAATAGAGAGCAAACACATATTCATAAGTGAAACCGATGATCATATAGTATCATCAATAAGCAAGATCATCATACACATGTCATGTACAATCATAAGCATATACATATATCAGAACATCCTTCTAATACTTCACTCAAGGATAACTAGTGGAATGTTTACGTAGAGTCCCATACACTACCTAGACCAAGGTTAAACGCTTAGGTCATCATAGTTAGAGTTTATTCCTTTAGTTTATTTTATGTTTTTGGGAATATGTTTTGGGAAATTCTTTCTTTAACTGAAATAGACCACATGAGCTAATGTTGAGTCAGGTGTGATGGGACCCTACATCGAAGGAAGGCGGACTACTTGCTAAGGTACTACCAAAACAAGAACATATAATCTAGGTGGATCCACTAGCTTGTATTCCTATGGGGAAACATAGTTCAAAACTATGATATATAGTTTTGATCCTCTTTATGCTACATATATTGTAGTCTCCAATCTCATGAGTACATTGATTATCCTACCTTCACTATGTGGGAAGGAACACTCTTAACTCTAGGTCACTTTGTGCTAATGTAGAGTCCCTTTTGAAATGTCCTGAATGCCTTTATTATTCATCATATCTTATTTTCGGTCATAGGATATATCCCTTATGTAATAATCATCATCATAGCTCAATAAGAATTCTATGAGTATTGTCGTTTCATTACAATACATACAAGTGAGGTTAGCACATTTAAATAATATTATCTATATGGAACATTGGTAAGTTATCATCATCCATATAACATGTACATCTTATCCAAAACCTCAAAAACCGTAGTCAAGACATTTCAAATTAAAAATTATACCAACCCTATCAATATTAATATAAGGTATACCTTCAATATGAAATCATCACTTAATCATAAGTAATCATAATTTAAGTAAAGAATACAGATCACAAGACTTACTCAAATTCCTTCACAATGCCATCATAAAGGTCTTACAATCAACTTCAAACGTAACCCAACAATGGTATAAAAGGATAACATAATAGTAACCAACATAAAAACAAGTAATAATTTATAATTATACAACAATCCATCACTAGTTCAGACCCTAGAATTCGAGACATAGATCAAGTTCATAACCTATATAACAACCTCGGTTATTTACTCAAGAACTAGCATAATGATATTACAATATAACTCAATCTACACACAATTAGCATAAAAACAACATAGGATTGTAATTCACACACCAAAAAAAACAATTGAGTAAATACTATACAATTCAATTCAAGATCACAACCTAGGGTTAAGGGGAAAAGATAATCTCACAAAAACTAGGCCAATGCATCAACGATTACCAGAATGTAACAATATTACATGTTAATCTAATCACAATACCCAAGAGAAATAATAAACAAATCAATTCACAATATCAATTTCGTATTGGAAGTAAATCCATTTGATTTAATACATTTAAAATAGATCCCAAAGGTGAAAGGAATTTCATACCTTGTTAATATATAAATTTTGATAGAGAAACATTAAATTTAGCATCCCTAAAACCCTCTTGACCTTGTCTTTTATGATTTTCTTCAACTTGGGAGAGAGAAAGGAGAGAGAAGGAGGAGTTATTTGGTTTTGGAAATCATGATGGCTTAGGGTAGTTTAATTAGTTTAGGGTCTTTGTATATGTCAATAACAAACCTAATAGGAAATACTTAACCTTAACTAATTAACTAAATACCTAATTAATTAATTTAGTGTACTAAAAAATGTGCAACAACAGCGTGCTCACAAACAAAAGCACAACAAACTCCCAGTTTATCAAACAACGGCCAAGGGGCCCTTCTTAAATTTAGCTAATTGTATATATCGAAGGTGTCCATAGACACCCCTTCGATTGGCCAGTGATCTGTCCTTTGCAATCATTTGTGGACACTACCTTTTGGCAGCTTTTTGCCAAAATGCAATGGTCCTCCTCAAAGGACCTTGGTTGGTTCTTTTTGAAGAAGTGCCCGGAGGTTTCAATAATAAGCTAACTCTAATAAATTTTAGACACCCTTCAACAAAAATTTGTCATTTTCCAACTCCTAAAAGATAGTCAAATAGGCTAAGGCACACTAGCACCTCATTGTACTAGTTTCTGTATATCATGAATGTTCCTTGACATTTTGATTCCTAAACTTCCTAAAACACTTATATTAATTATTTTAGAACTTAAAGCAGTGACACAACCTTTAGAAAATCATGTTATACTCTAGAACACGTCTCAGTCATTTGGAGTATTACAGTTTAGATGAGAATTTCTTTTTATCACAACCCTTAATTTGTGAGATTAAAATATCATAATCGTAGTGTGTAATACATACAAGATAAACATCATAAACTTGAATTATAATATCCTCACCATGATCACATATTTAATACATTCACTGACTAACATATATGCATAGGAAGGTCATACATACTTCTATTTCATAGCTACATCAATTTATAGGTCAACATCAACATAATAGAGAAAGCATGACATTAGAAGACTTACCTATTGATTCCAAGACTCTTCATCAATAACAAACATTCAATTTATCACAATCATTATATAATATAGTTAATTTCACAATAATATATCTAACTCAAACAATTCTAGTCATGTACAAGATAAATTCATAGTTAGGGTTAAGGGAAAGGGCTCATTCAAGAGTCTATTTAAGATATCGTTCCAATCTCATCATTTACATGACATTAAATTATAGATATAACCTAATTGAATACATTATTAAGAATTAGTTTTCATCATTAGTCATATATCTATATTTTGTAAGAAAACCCACTTATACAATAAAAACCATAAATTTGAATTGTTGAAAATCATCTTTGGAAGGACCTCTTGGGTAAAGGAATTCGAAGAGTGAATAACCAGTAACTTATTGCCGATTTTTCCATGAATTTTGAATGAAAACCTTGTAGTCTCCGCCGTATTCATTAATATGTCTTGTTCTTCAATGATGGTTTAGTAGAGAGAGTTTTTGAGAGAGATGAGAGGTATTTGTTAATTCTTATTTTGAGTGCGTGTAAATTATTTAAAACAGACCTTAATTCATTATAAACTCTTCCCCTAAAATACCAAAAATATCCTCACTTAAATGGTCTTTTTGCGAAGTTAAATTAACATAAAAACGACGCTGACGAATCTGGGAAGTGGCTGCGTGGAGGGGCAAATTCCAATTCTTTTTTTTGAAAATTTTATCGAGGCGTTGATCCTCCTTTAGGCCCCGCGTAGCGAGGAAATTTTTTCCTTACTCGTGTGTGCTACGCGACCTGCAAGGGCACTCCATATGTTGGCTGTCACAAACTTCTTAGGCAGCTTGCTCACCAATATTTCGGTCGTTCTAAAGGACCCCTCAAATGGTCCTTGGGGAGAGTTTACTGGACGTTTCAACCCTTAGTACTATGTTTTACCTATTTAAAGCCTTTTGCAAGTTTGGACTTCACAAAACATAGGGACGTCAACAAGTTCAATTTAGCTAGTTTCGGACTTGACGGTCTTTCTTTATTGATTTGTCTCTAAACTTTTCTAATTTAGTTTAATAAATTAATATAGGTCTGGAAACATCATTTTAAAAATTATTTAATAGGCAAATCTCTAGTCTATGACATGGAACTTCTGGAGTGTTACATTATCCCCCCTGCCTTCAGAACATTCGTCCTCAAATAACACTAAAATCTTTTGGATGGTAATGGTAGACTCAATACTAGAAGACCAATAAACAATCATACATATATTCATCACGAGTCACATCCCATAGGGGTACTTCACAACAACATTCAACGAGTACCATAATATAAAACATAAAGAGCTCAAAATCTGATAGCACGTAATGAGAAACCACCTTCTCAACATCAACATGATATCAAAAATACACCAATGAGTTACCATGATTTCATTCTTCTCAAGATATAAACAAACAAAGAAAATCTTCAGAAGACAACATGCATTTATATTTCATATAAGTGCAAAAATGGAGTAGGAAAGTATTTCCTTAAAGCTCAATTTTGTACAACTTTTACCAAAACATGCATCTATTTAGAAAAAAAAGTCAATTCCATATTATTCTTTATTTGCTTAAATAAGAGTCATGTCTAACAACAAGGAGTAAGAAATGGGGGTAGAAGGACTTCATGTCGGCTTCGGCCTCCCATGTTGCACCTCAACAAGATGGTTTCCCCATAGAATTTTTACAGAGGCAACCTCTTAAATCCTCAGCATTTTGACTTGGCGACTTAGGATCTCAACCAGAACCTCTTAATGAGAGAGTTACTTATCAACCCTTAACCCTTCAATAGGAAGAATATGAACCGAGTGGCCTATTCATTTATTGAGTATAGAAATATCAAACACGGGATAAATTAATGATAGTTCACTAGGTAGTTTAAGCTCATAGTTAACTTTCCCAACCCGTTGTAATACATTATACGGATGAACATATTGTGGACGTAACTTCCCCTTCTTACCGAATCTCATGACCCTTTTAATAGGTGAAATCATAAAATAGACATGATCTCCTATTTGAATCTCAAGATCTATTATCCTATTGTCTGCATAAGACTTTTGCTGACTATAGGTTGCATTCAATATTTCTCTTATGATTCCAACTTCCTCTATAACGTTATAAATAATCTAAGCACAGAGAGGTGATGACTCACAAACCTCAAATTATCCAACCAAACACCTAAATCTTCTATTATAAAGAGATTCAAAAGGTTCTATGAAGATGCTTGAACGATAACTATTGTTTTAGGAGAAGTCAATCCATTGTAGGTTATCATCCCAACTTCCCTTGAAATCAATAACATTGGCTCTTAACATATTTTCTAGGGTATGTTTGGTACGTTGCCCTTGACCATCTGTTTGTGGATGAAAAACGGCGAAATGTTTCACTTGAGTACCTAAACCCTTTTGAAAAGCTTCCTAAAAACCAAAAGTGAATTGGTCGCTTGTATCTCAAATGATGGACAAATGAATTCCATAAAGACTCAAAATCACATTATTGTAGATTCTTGCATACTCTTCTGTTGTATATGTAGACTTTATGGGATAAAGTGTGGTGATTTTGTCAACCTATCCACAATAAACCATATTGAATTATTTTGCCTCCATGTTCGAGGCAACCCAAAAACAATGTCCATATTGATGTCTTCCCACTTCCAAGTGGGAGCATCCATGATTTGAGTTAAACCACCTGGTTTTAGATGTTCGTCTTTAACTTATTGGCAATTTGGACAGTTAGCAACAAATTTCGCTATGTCTCTTCTTAAACCATCTTACCAATAGACCTCTATAAGGTCATGATACATTTTTGTGGCACCAATTTTATAGAATAACGTGAACCATGGGATTCTTCTATAGTTTGATTTTTCAAATCTTCAACATCCAGAACACATAATCTCTAATGCTACCGAAGAACACCATCCCCCGCTTGGAGAGTGACTCATTTAGCTTACCAAGTAATGATTCCTTCAGTTCCACAATAGTGGATCAAAATGTTTCTTCAAATTCACCTCAATGACTAATGATGACTCAAAGTTATGAAGGAGCATGAAACCACCATTTGGAGAATCTTCTAACTGCACACCCAAATGAGCCAACCTATGAAGATCTTTTAGAAGGTCTTTCTTCTCTTCTTGTACATAAGACACACTACCCATAGTCAGACGAATCAAGTATCAGCAACCACATTGTCCTTATTGTTGTGGTAAAGGGCAATCATACCATTATATTACAAAAGTTCTAACCAACTTCTTTGTTGTATATTAAACTCCTTTTTGTGTGAACACATATTGAAGGCTTTTATAAACAGTAAATAGGTCAACATGCACACCATAAAAGTATTGTCTCCGTATTTTCAGAGCATAAACTACTCCTGCTAACTTAAGGTCATTAGTTAGAGAATTCTTCTCATGAACTATACGTTGCCTAGAGGCATAAGCTATGACTTCGACATGTTGCATAAGGAAACATCCCAAGACTACTCGGGAAGAATTACAATACTCCATAGAGCCTTCATTACCCTCTAGTAGAGCCAACAGCTGAGCGGAGGTAGGCTTATCTTTCTACTCTTCAACACCTTTTTCACAAGATTCAGTCCACACAAGCTTCACCTTATTTTTGGTCAATGCTTTCAAAGGAAAATCAATGGAAAAAAATGTATCAACAAACCTTCTATAGTACCAGCTAGACCTAAGAAGTTTCTTATGTCGGGGGGAGTCAAATGTCTAGGCCAATTTCTAACCGCATACGCCTTTTTCGTATCGACCTCTACACCCTTACCGGAGAAAACATGCGAAGAAAAGCAACCGACCTCAACCAAATATCACACTCGCTAAATTTTGCATAAATTTGGTGTTCTTTGAGGACTTGCAAGGCCAACCTCAAATAACACTAATGCTCATTTTCATTATTGGAGTGTATCTAAATATCACCAATGAACACAATAATAAATAAATCGAGATAATCTCCGAAAAATCCATTCGTTAGATGCAGAATCGCCGCCTGAACATTGGTTAATCGAAAAGACCTCACTAGGAATTCATAATGGCAATATCTAGTTCAAATGTTTTTTTGGGAAAATCTCCACCTCTCACCATAAGTTGGTGATATCCCAAACTTACGTCAATCTTTGAAATGTAGATAGCACTTATGAGTTGATCAAATAGATCTTCAAACCGAGGGAGTTGATGCTTGTACTTTATGGTGACCTTATTGAGTTTACAACAATCAATTCATATCCTAAGGGACCCATCCTTCTTCTTCACAAAAAAGACTGGAGCACCCTATGGAAAAATTCTATATTGAATAAAACCATTGTCTAGTAAGTCCTTGAGTTAAATCTTTAGCTCTTTCAACTTAGTCGGAGACATCCGATACGGAGGAATTTATATGATATTCATATTCGGTAGTAAATGCCAAAGTCAATTCTTTTTTGGGAGAACTCCAGGAAGGTCATCACGAAAAATGTATGGAGATTTCCTCACTACGGAGACAAACTACGTTAAAGGATTTTCACATTCAACATATTTAAACCTCACCACGTAGTATAGACAACCTTAATTATCATCTTACAAGATTTCAAGAAAGAAATGATTCGACCCCTTGGCATAGATTTTTTCCACTTCCACTCTCAAAGGGGTTCATTTTGTAATTGAAACTTCACTATCCTTTTTCTATAGTCTATGGAAGTAAAACAAGCATGAATCCTATTAATATAAAAAATGATATCAAAATAAAACATGTCAAGTTCTAACAAGTCAACAAGAGTAACCCTATTGTGCAGCATTACAGGACATTTCATGTAGACTCTCATTGCAACTACCGAGTCACCCATTGGTGTACAAACCGAAAAGGGATTAATCAAAACATAGGGAAATATATCAAACTTCCTAGCTACCAAAGGTGTAACAAATGAAAAGGTAGAACCTGCATGAAGAAAAGCATAAACATTAATCAAAAAGACTCTGTAACAACATCGGAGGAGCTCTCTTTTTCACCACTAGCCTTTAGTGCATACAAATGGTCCTTTTTGGAGCTTTGGATCTAGAACCGGTTGGTTGATCTTGTTAATTCCCTAATGTTTCACCACATGTCTACCTTTGCACAACCATAGAAACTATTAGTTAAAACAAGGCATTCACCGAAATGTTTATTACCACATTTACCACAAGATAGTCTTTCTCTTGGTGGATAAGCATTTCTATCCTTTTTAGCTTTACGCTTAGACACCTCATCATTACGCATCTTGGAGAAATTTTAAGGAAATTGGTTTGAAAACCTCTTCTTGAACTGAGGCTTGTATTAAATGTCAAGCCTACTCTTAGAAGAAGCACCTTCAAAATTCCTTGCATTTTTAGCTTCTCTATTCCTCCTCCTTGGGTGACTCTCCTCTACTCTTTGTGCATGAACCATAAACCTAGAAAGATCTATTTTTTCATGAAGCATATTTGCCCGATATTCTTCTACAAGATCTTCGAACACACCCGTAACATAACGACTCATTTCATGCATAACATTTGACATAAAAGAGGAAACATATTTGGACAGATTAATGAACTATAAGGAGTATTCCTTAAAAATCATACCTCCCTGACATAGGTTGATAAACTCTTCTACCTTAGCTTTCTTTTGCTCATTTAGGAAAAATCTTTCAAGAAAAGCCTTTTTGAAGATCTTCCAAGTCACAGGACCACCTGCTAAAGCCTGACTATCCTTTCATTTATTGTGACATGTGTAAGCCCCGTCCTTCACTTGATAGCTTGCAATCTTGGACTTTTCTGTAGTACTCGCCCCCATAGAAAAAAAAATCTTATAGAACTCATCATGGATTTCTCGGAGGTCTTGATCAATCTTGTATCAAAAAAAGAAGAATTTATCCTCGTGAAGTCTCTGAGTTTTGTATCCATAGTACTACTATGTTGGTTCTCTTGAGGTACAACCTCCTGGTTAGCTTGTGTTGTAATGTCTTGAGCTTCAGTGGTGATGACTTGGTGAATTTGGAGGAGGGATGCCCTCACCTCAGCATACATTATGTCTGGAGGATTGACCAGAACTTGATCATTCACAACAACTTTCTCTTGAGGAGGAATTTGATTGCCTTGCGGAGTAGCTCCCACATTCGCAATTCTTCCCCCAGTCCCCTCGTGGTTGTCCTTCTTGTGTTCATCGCCTATAACGACAAAAAAGGGATTTGGTGCTAAAATACACATATTGTCAAATCTCTAGAGGCATAAGATATGATTACCAAGAAAAAAGAATTTTCCTATTCATCACGTAGCACCTCATTCATATTTGTGGTGCGCTTCTCAAATATGAACAAGACACTATATAAATGTGTTTTAGTCAAACATTAACCCTATGTTATTTAACCTCATGCTCTTATACAAAGATTGTCACGATCGAATATCACCCACCATTCGTGAATGGCATCAACGTCCTCTTAGAGGACTCAGACAAACCTTAGAATTCATCATAACATATTGTAAATTAAAAATGAGAAAAATTAAAAACATTTACATATACAAAATTAGGTATACTTAGACCTCTTACATAGAATCTTACTTAGGATCATCTTATAGAAACATAATAAACATACATACGAAAGTCTAAAAGTTGTGTAACATAAACACCATTTAAAGAATACAAGTCTTTGACTTAGACAATACAAATTCAATATGCCATATATGCCTCACTACAATAGAATCCAAATGATAAAATGAAATAAAGAGCATCTCTTAAAACTACTAAAATAATCATATGCTAGTATAGCAAGAAGATAACATCCCCGAACATGAGGACCTACAAACACTAGAGAATGATTTTCAAGCTTCTTCAATCGACCTTCTTAATATTCTAAGGCCAGACCCTACATTTGTAGTTTTATAATGTAAGAGGTAAGTACGCCACATGGAACGACCCGAAAGTACACGCTAGAAGTTTGGGCAACCCTTGGATCATCACAAGGAATACTTTAACTATCGAACGTCTTGTACTAGCTTCTAAGCTATCATTCATTATATAAAACATAAAAAGTAGTGCAAAATTTAAAATTTTTCACGATAAATAATATTAAAGAAAGACATATTTATAAATACTAAGCATAGTATCATTGTCATAAGATTACTTAATGACACAACATAAATATCTTAGAGACACGGCCCTTTACAATCATAGAGAAGACATAATAAGTCTTGACAAGTATTAAATGAAGGAACTAAAGAAACATAGAATATGCTGTTGAATATATGAGGACGTACTTAGTCTTGAACGAGTCGATTCCCAAGCGTGCCTTCTAACTTAAACTTGCCTCCAACCTATACTTATAAAGTATACAAAAGTATGGGGTTAGTAAAAACATTGTACTAAGTAAGGCATATGAAAACTCTTGCAAAAATGGAAATTTTAGTTGAATCGTACAAGTCATGCTATTTCGATAAAATCCTTGTTAATTAAGTTACAAAACATCATCAACTATAATCATTTAGCACATAGGCTAAAACATTCATTTTGCTAACATAGGAGCATACTTAAATTGAACCCAACATTACACATGAACAACTCCTATCCTATGTTATCCAAAGGCTCACCTAGGTAAGAAATAAAGGAACCTCCAACATAATCCCTTTACTACATACCCAACTGATCTTTAATACTACCAAGGTCTACCATTCTTTCATTTTATTTAAGAAGTAACCATTCAATACCAAAGACAATAGAGAAACATTCATACACTTAGAAACTTAACATAAATACAATTTTCCAAGACAACTCCCAAATTACAGTTCGTGCAATGTGAAGGTAGCTTCCCATAATTCTACTTCAACTTAGTGTTCCTTAGGAATTACCTTATACAAGGTACATCACATTCCACATAAATAGATTTTATCATACAAAACATCATATAAACATTCTTCCTTAACATTAGACATAATGTCGCACTACTTTATCTTACATCATATCATCACCATTCATACATTTGATATAGGGACGCACCAAGACTCCCTCCAAATGTCTACTTGTACAATGGATAGATAGCGTCTCATTCCACCACCTACCTTAAGTAGTACACCCTTAAGGCGACTCAGTTTATTAAATACATTTGTGGGGACTATCTTTAACCGATTTATACCATGAGAGCTTGACATGGAATCTCGGTACTAACCTTATCAGATGAGGGATCCCTACTTGCCTAAGGTAAGGTCATATTATTTTTATTTTGAATGGATTCTCCAATTGATATACCTACGCGGGCACTTATTTAAGGGATAAAGAGATTTTTACCAAGTAATTCATTCTCTACTAATGAGGCACACCTATCTTAACTTGTACTTTTGGATACGACATCTCTACTCACAATGTATATCCACCTCTCCTCAAATCCTCTAAGTCCTAAGCATAACTCCCATAAAGATTCTTAAGCATTCATATACTATAGGTTTACAGTTAACTATTGAACAACCTATCCCAGCACATAAAGGGTATCCCTCCTCCAACCTATATCTTGAAAGCTCATCGAAAATAGTGAGGTTTTGCTACAAACACTTCATTTCAACTCACGAAGAGTGATAACTCAAAAATCCCCCCTTCTCATACTAAGGAATAGTAGGGATGATCTAGACACTTCACCTCCACTCACAAAGTGTGCATACCCTACAATCCCCCATTTTATTTTTAACATCATTTCATGCATTCATAGTGTGTGTGTATGTGTGAGAGTATTTGTGAGCACACTTTACACATAATCACATTTGTTCACATCATTGACTTCTAGACAAACTCATACCAACATTCAACATGATTACGATACACCATACTTCACATATGGTGTACATACTTAATTTAGACACGAACTCTTCAAGATACTCATTTTAACCATCTGATACAGATCATGCATATACGTATGAAAATCATCCTTTAATTTCACAAATAATTTATTCAAGGCCATTCTCACAATACACATATAACTTCACATATTTCAAATAAACACTTCTACCAAAGGTGAACCATACCACTCAAGAATTACTTCAATATAACTTAACAAAGATATAACAACTTACCCTTCTCCAAGCCTTTCCAAAATTTTCACAATATTTCACAAAATATATAATAATAAAGTATAATAAAGCAGTAGACAATCACAATATAATATACAGAAACCCATAGTTCTAACATTGTCAAACCATGCACATCAAACCCACTTCATAAGCAAAAAGTTGAGGAATTGTATTGAACAATGGGTCATTGAGTTTTTTTTCTAACCTTAAAATCATCCACTAACATTGAAAAATATCATATTACATTTATTAAAATGTTTTCATGCAAGAGTCAAGCGTAAAGATCAAAATAGAAAAAGTTGGAGTTTGTAAACACTTTTCGAAAAATCTTTAAATGAGTTCCTTGAATAAAAGAAGAGTCAAGGATGAACTACCATACCTTAATCTGAATAAATTTATGAGATGTGGTTAAAAAAACGTCCAAAAAATTTAACCCTAGCTCTACCTTGAGTTCTAACTCCAATGGCGCTTTGGAGAGCTTTTGGTAGAGAAGAACTTTTGAGGGTTTTGAAGTCTTTATTTATAAATGAGAGATTGTTTTTTTTGTTAGGGAAATTCGTCTATAGTTACCTAAAATCAGTATCTAACACCCCCCCCCTAAAAAAAATACCCAAAACACCCCTACATTGATTGGACCACTTTAGTGAAGTCAAACTTCACTTAACTTTTTCGAATTAACGTCGGGGAACAAGTCCACATCGCCGAGAATCTACAAAAAGATTTTGGTAATCAAATTTTGGAAAGGGAGTTGCGCGACCTGGCCGCGAAACTCATGAGTTTCACCAAGGAAGAAACCTTGCTGCCTCGGGCAGCTTGCTCGGCCAGAGTTTAGGTCCTCCTTGGGGACCCTTAGGGTTGTTCCAGGGGATTCGCATCAAGACGTTTTGACCAGAAACCTTATCTTATAGGTTGTAGGGTCATATCTACTAATTTGAGACTCAAAAAAACATACTGAAACCGATACGACATATAAGGACACGCTAATACTCACATGGCTAGTTTTTGAACATCATGGTAGTTCCTTGACGTTTCACTTCAAACTTTCACTAAATGACTTCTAATGCTAAAATAGATAATTTTAACTCATTAAAAACATGTGATGCTCTAGTTTTCGCCATTTAATTTTTATGGTGAATGCACCACATGTACTAAGTATAGGTAGATGCACATAAACATTAAAGGACATGAATGTAAAGGACCGTTAAATTAGTAAGAATGCAAATTCATATGAAAATCTTTAATGCACATAAAAGATAAGGATCACAACAACATAAGGCATAATAACAAGAGATATATCATCAAAAGTTCAAATTACATTTTCCTGTTTAATAGTTCATATCAACATAACATGCAAAACATTTACTAATAATTTCATCACAACACTACAAGTGCTATGATCATGGAAAGCCCCATTATCACACATAATCAAATAAACAAGATAGGAGTCCATTAGTAATTCTTTGCTTCATACAACTTATATCATAAGTAGTAATCATCACATAGAGCAAGTAATATGAATATGAAATGTATTATACTAATGATATATGATGTTGACTATGTTAATAAACATGACTGAAATTAGACCATGTGAGTTAAACATGGAATCCGGTGTCATTAAACCCCATAAATGAACGAAAGTTGTTTACTTGCCAAGGTTTTTCTTTGTCGTTTTTTCTCTAACCTTTTCTAATTGAATATAACACATTAATATAGGTACGGAAACATACGTTTTAAACATTTTTTAATAGGCTAAGATCTTTTCTAAGTCATGGATCTTTCGGAGTGTTACAAACATACTTAGACAACAAGATAAAGCTTAAGGAATACCTCTCAATACTCATGTTCCCATTCATATGGTTTTTGAACTCTTCAACCTTAACGTCCCTCTTCTCACGGGGAATGTATCAGTATAAGAATATTTCCTCGGGATCTATCCAATAAATGGGACCCAACTCAACAAATCTATTATCTATAGATTGAGTGAACCACACTTGAGCAACTTCTTTCAATTGGTAAGAAGATACCTTTGCCTTCTCCATCGAAGTAACCCCCATAGCATTAACTATATTATACAATTCACCTAGACACCCTTGGGGATCTTCTCCCACCTTAGAACCAAGGAAGATAGGAGGATTCATCCTCATAAAGTACATCAATCTTGAAATCATGGTATTCTAAATAACATTTACCCTAGGCCTACCATCTCTATTCACATGAGTCGTCATGGCTCGGTCTAGGGTAAGGAGATACTCTCTAATATCCTTATTAGCCATGATTGGGGAACAAACGGAGCATCATTCCCTTAACGCACATTAGGAACATGGTCAAATTGAGAAACTTGTACACCTTGTTGAGCTGGTCAACCTTGGACAACTAATTTAACTCTAAAAAGAACACCCTTAATCACTTCCACATCAACACTCTATTGAAGGTGTCCTTCTTGTATTCGTATCTTATAAATACAAGATAAGAGATTAGGAAAATACACTTATAACCTCAACTGTATGGTACAATACAAGAGTAATGAGGAAAGTGAAAATCTATCATCTTATAGAGTCTAGCTCATATATGTGTCGCGATCCACACAGATGAACAACACACCACTCGATGAGGCTTTAATGTGACTTTTGGATCCCTAAAGAATACTTTATAACCTTATTCTCAAGCTTGGCACGAACCGAGAGCTTACCCAAAAAGAAATTGTACTCTCAAGTTGTGGCACGACATATTCGACCTCTCGAAAGTCGTATAAATCCCTTAGACATCATTCATCGATATTTATGTGAAAAGTAGTGTGGGATTAAATCATTTCTCAATATCATTTCAAATCTCTTTTATGGAAAAACATAGAAAATGCTATGTTTCTTGTTGACATCTTAGAACCACGAATATCTTGGGACACAACCAATACATCAAAAAAATAGAAAATATCATAGACTAATACAATGTCTTTCTAATAGTAAAGCTAACACATACGTATGTCCTATAATAAATTAAGGACATACCAAAACTTTCTTGAAGCATGCTAATTCCAAGAGTGAAGAGACTCCTCTCAATTGCCGCCTACACCCTTAAAGATGAAAAACATATGGAGTTAGTATATTGAATGCACTAAATATTGTCGTAAACAATAAAACCATGGTAAAACAGACATTTACATAAAACATGCATCTTTATTCGCTTTGGAGGGAAACTTCATTGAATAATTATAAAAACCACTGTTAATAGAAAATCCAAATATAACACACATTCCAAGTAATCAAACACTTCAGACCATATAAAATATAGCCCTCCTACTAGAGGTTACCTAAGACTTATGTAAGTAAGACAAGTAGAGTCCACCTACATTGTCTCTTCAAGCACACCAAAAATAATTCCTAAGGCTACCTAAGATAAGGTTATTCTCTTTTTAATATTTAATTACGACCTAAGATATTTTTAAGTAAGTCATGAATAGATTGCCCATACACCCTCTACAATACTATTCAAAAAATGCTCAAACCTACCCTAAATGTGGATCATTCTATTCTACATACATAAATTTAAGTCAACAATATTCATTAAGATACTTAGCAGTCATTTTTTAACTTAATGAATTCACATAAAGGTCTAGGAAAAGACCTTGGTAACCTACATCATAACATCTTAAAATCCTACTTGTGCCATGTTTATATAGCACCTAATTCAACTACCTAAACGTTATAGAACTTCTCCTACACTAGACTGTATCCCACATTATGATAACTGATATTAACCTACCATAGACAATAGTAGCTAGGCATAGAATCTTGCTTCTACCCTACTTGACGGGGATGTGCTTCTTGCAAACGGTAGAACTAGGACACATCCCATGTTGGTACATGGTTAAGTAATAACACGGGCTTATTTGAACTGTAGTCTCATTCTCAAGTAGAGATACTACCACGAGTATATTCACTTGTTTCTTAGCCTTAGTTCTCATAGAATAAGTTAAATAACAACTAAAGATTGGTCCTCATGTGCTTAAAATCAATGTTCTACAAGGACATCTCAATGACTTTCATAGAGATGGTTTCATGTCATTCACACCAACGTATTTCTAAGTCCAACATTCACAAGAGAGGGATTACTATTACGACTTTCAACATCAAGGATATCTTAACCTGCTCTCTACATTTAAATTGCAAAGTTCATGAATTTCTTTACATGTTCAATAACCTATATTAGCCATATATAAAAGGTCACAATCTTAGCTCTACCGATTATATTTTTTCATTCAACATACATCCATACACATACGAGACAAAGGTATTTAAGCCTACTAAGACAATATGGTAATAATCACATAATTAGCATGTATCAAGTAGAGGGAAATATTCTACCAATCAAGACACACACATGATCATCATATCACATATTCAATTTTTTAAAGTATCATGTAGGAACAACCAAGGAAACCTAGCAAGATACACTAGCGACATATCTAGCGACATAACTTTAGTCTATCATGATTACATATAACCAATAAGATGAACTGAAGATTTCACTTCACACACACGCATATACATAATCATACTACTATATACGCTATAACATGATAACATGAATATTCTCTTACTAACAACTATCATATTACAGACAAAGCCATGTTCATCACAATTATAACACATAAGCACCGCCACCATCAGTGGACCACACCAATAAACACAATTCAATAACTATACTACACAAAATAAGGAAATAAGGTCATCTTACAACCATACAATTATCAACACCACTAGTCTTTAGATAATAAATCAAACTAAATTCCAAAAGACTCTCACCAATATCCATATAGACCATTCCAAACCAACAACTAAACCATATAATGATCCAACAAGAGACAATATGAAAACCATCAAATTAAGGCGGCGTACATAAAATTATAACATAATTCATAAACATTTAAATTTCCTAATACAATCAACATAAGAATTCAAAACCATTAAGTCTTGATCAAAATACCCATATTAGAGCTAAATAATTAATTGCATGGGTTAAAAGTAATTTTCTTATAAATCATTCAATTAACATTAATTATAACATAAAAACCATTGATTCAATTAACATATTTCAATAGCTTACACGTCTACGTGTGGAGAAATAGACACCATTGGGGCATTATTTGTACAGTCGTAGTCAAGGACTGCCTTAGGCAGTTTGAAGCAACAAGGTAGGTCCTCCTCAAGCACCATTAGGCTGATCCTTGGGAGTCATGCCTAGAAATTTCATCTTTAAACACCCTTGTCTAGATTTTAGGAAACTCTCTCACATCAATTAGAACTCAAACCAACACATAAAACATGCCATGGAAAACCCGCACACATAAGCATTCTGCAAGGTTAACTTTTGAAGGTCATGAACGTTTCACCTACAAACTCAACGCACTATATCATAACACTATAAATAACCATTTTAAGACCTTAAAATCTCATGAAACACATGGTAGGATCTATTTCACCTAGTTCATTTCAGGTATATTACAACCAAATGGCCCACTTGCTTCACATGTTGAACACTTGGATCGGGAAGTTGATTGTAGAGTCCAAGGAACATTTCGAAAAGAGGTGTGATGCAGCTACAAAATATAAAGTCCAAGTAGTTTATAGGTGGTTTAATTATTTTAAGATGTGATTTTCAGTGATTTTTTCCCAGCTGTTCATATGACTTCCCTCCATACCGATCTAGCTAACCTCCAGGATGAAGTGGGTGATATTCTAGCCACACCTGTTATTGTCCCAAGGGATGCACCTTCAGCACTTGGTGACGATACTGTATTACAGGCTCTCATTAGTGATGAAGATGCGGGAACTCCGTCAGATTCAAAACGGGCAAAATGTTAGAAACACATATCAAGAAAAAAACATCAGCATAGTAAGGAGTTAAGGGACACCGAAAAGAAACATCGCCAATAGAAGAAAGGAAGGACAGAATTCATCCTCGATGAGCAGTTGAGGCAGCTTAGAGCTCATGAGATATGTGTAGGGGCATCTTTCTGCAAGCATGCAACAGAAAATGTTAGTACCACGCAAAATGCAGTGATTACTCAAGACGACACTATTAATGGTGATGAAGTATTGAAGTATGATCCAAGACACCAAACCTACAAAAATTTTGATGATTTTTTGACCCAATGTAGCACATGTTTGCTTAACTAAAACCCATTACTATTTGCTAACACTTATTTTTTAGGGGGTGGGTAATGAGTTGTTAGTGATAAGGTGAAGTCTAAGTAACCAAACTCGTAATACTCTCTTGAGATTTTGTTGCCTCTATTCTTTTCCCCCAAAAAACTGTTTAATGTATGTTGAACCGGCATGTTAAGTATGTGCAATGTTTATTATTGTAGAATCATGAATGTTAAGGAATCATGATGGCCAGAACAATGTCAAACAAAAACGACACACATCCATAATTTTCTATATGTTATAAAAGAATTGATTAGAATAAGCTTAATGTGTTAGATTTGGGTATGACATAGAAAAGAACAATTTTATATCATAACCTAATATCTAACTCTATCTAGGTGCCAAGTGAGTATTAGAATTGTAGACAAATCAAATAATGTGGTGTATATCTCAAACATGCTCGGTTAGCCCTTGTGGAAGAACTTACTCCAGACACTAGAAAGTTATCATAGGTTGTTGTTCTAAATAATCCACAAATAGCCTTATAAGATTCCAAACACATCAAATAATTATCCCTTCGATTAAAATATCATTTAAAGGTTCCTTAAAAAAGTGCAGCTAAACTTAGGGAAAAAGTCTATATTGATGGTGACTTAGGCAAAAGTAACCTCTTTCATGTCCTTGACCCGCTATCGGGTATTTTGTACCTCGACCATGAGTTAAGGGTGTCTATTAAAGAGAAAATTTAATGAAATGTGGGTGTGAAAAGAATTTGATTTTTTAAAGAAAACAAAAAATAATAGAAAAAAAAGATGTGACTTTGTGAAATATTGAAAGGAAGGATGTCGAATATAATGCAAAAAGAGGTCAAAGCCCTAAATGTGATATCAAGGAGGGAAGAAAGTAACTACATGTATGCAAATGTTTCACACCTGACCCTAAGCCTATGTTACAAGCCAAGAAAGTCCTGTAGTGATTGTAGAGTACAGTTTGTGGAGTCATAGTAGAGAAAATAAGGGCAAGCCTATGGTTTTGAGCACTCCATATACTTTTGAATTATACCTTAGTGTGAGAGTTAAAGTATTTCATACTATAAATCTTCATTTACATTGAGTGAAAAATGGGCATTCTATTGAAGTAAGGTCACTAGTTATATCGTCGGGAAGTTGGTACTCAGGGGTAGCAAAACAGTTTATGTGGTGTGATTGGTTGGTTAATTATTCAATTTTTGGACACGCACAAATGTTCTTGTTTGCGTCTAAGAGAAAAAAACTACACTTAAAATAAGAGTCGGTAGAGAGCTATATAATTGTTTAGGTTTAAATTGCTTGCTTTTATAGAAGTATTAGTTAGAGTCATTGTATGTTTCTGGATCCCAACCATCAATTCTAAATTGAGGGTGTTGATGTGCCGCGAGTTTCAGTACTATTGATATGTTGTGTTCAGTAATTGTGTAAGTTTAGATGTCGTTTTGTGTTAGCTTTCTGTTTGTTTGTTGTTGCTTTAGGAAATAAAATCAGGTGCAAAAATTTGAGGATATTGCAATGGAAAAAGCAGAAAACAAGTACCTAACGAAGCAAAACACAGGTCGTCAAATGAATTAGGATATGTAGGTTTGGCTTTTGAGATGGATCTGCAAAGGTTTTATGGAATATCAAGGAAATTAGACTAAGTTTGGAACCATGAGGGTGACTTATTGTCTGTAATGTAGGCCGTAGTAGTAATGTGAGTGATGGTTCTAGTACTTGATGTTGAAATAAATTATGTATGGAGTGATAGAATGGATTTAGGAACCGTTAACTAACTTATCGTCCATAATATAGGGTTGTTGAAGTTGTATGAGAAAGTGTACATTTCAAAAGATAGAGAATTGGATAAGTATGTAGCCATGTCATGGACCTATGAACCGTAACTCAACCTACAGACCGTGGACTAGCCATATAGGTTTAAGACGTGTGCTATATATTTATTTCCTTATATTTTTCCCTTTTATTTTAGGACTTGTTATCTATAATAGGGTATGTAAACCTCATTTTTGGGGGTTAGTAACTACTACATTGTTTTGAGTTCTTTCTTTGGGAATTAACTCTTTGCAACTTTAGCAAATTATCGATTTCAAGATTTTACTATAAGATTTTTGGTTGCAATTTAAGTTTGATTGTTGTGGTTTCTCATTCGTATTATGTAAGTTCATGATTTATTGATCTATAAACATAAATTATATTCTTGATAATATGGGTAACTAAATCCACAATTAGGATACTTGGAACCATGAGTGATTAAAAAACTACTAAGAGCAATTAAGCATTTCTTTAATAGAATTTTTGTATTAGTTTATAGTTCTTTCATTTAGAAATCTTTCTCACAAGTGTACACATTAAAACACGCCTTGTTGTGACTTGCCGGACCAAGTAGATTTTTAATAAGAAAATAAGTATCAACATATATTTAGTGTGATGATATCTAATACGCTAGTATTCATTTGTGCAAAGTAATAACTAAGTCATACATCGATTATGATGTCTAATATAACGTAACGGAACGGGTTAGTAAATCAAACACAAGTAGTCAGACAACGGTGCAAGGTTAAATTCTCTAAATGCCGGAAAAAGGATTTAGAGATACATAACTTATCATCTTATATGTAATACACGTAGAAGGGATTCCTACTACTACAATTAATGTGTAATGACCTTGTGGGAAACACTTATACCGTAGTTATACTCTCGTCACAATAACAATAGACATTAGCTTTACTTGTAAAACAATTGTCTCATTTTTGGAAGTTGTTTCACAACCTCCCCCCCCCCCTGCTTAGTTGTTTTAGAAATAATTGACTTGAATGTTATAATTGTGGGTTGAAGTTATGTCTATAACATATTCTTTGTGGGATAAACCCCAACCTACTAGTTGGGTTCTTTACTTGATAATGATCGCTTATTCTTCTTCAGGGAGGTGTAATTTGAGCGTATCAACAAGGCATCACGTTACCTTCAAAGCTAGTTTAAAAGGACTCTAATCCTATCAAAACATGGTCCCTTACCTATAGTACAAGTCTTTGTAATGTATCAGAAGAACAATAAAATCATATGCATAACACATGTTGGTACAATAGAATGACCATGAATGTGTATTCACCAAAGTGAACCGAACAATCTAGTATGCTCTTCAAATGGTTTCTAACTCCATGGAACAAATGAATAAGTTTCTATATGGGGTATCAAACTTAATAAAAATAAAGTGCAAGAAATGTGATATTGGTAGAAAATATTAATGTATCTAGGCCGAAGACCTATGCTTAGTAGGTTGAGGGATATAATAATAGTAAATATGGAAAGGAAAATAAAAATTCTAGTATTAGGAACTATAAGAATTCTCAATAGAAGTCGTGTGGTCAAATTGTTTGAAAGGGTTACAAATAATTTTCACCCCCACCCGTTGTTCAGCAAATGTTCTATCTTGAAATTTCTGACAGTATCAAAAGAATAGATCATCATTCACTAAGTATCAAGGGAGTGTTTCACGTACTACAACCTACCCAACATATCGTATGTGTGGCATGTGGTTATGGCCAATCTAGTCACATGTTTAAAGATTATTTATCTAAATAGGGGCAATGGGGTAACAATGGTAGAGCTTAATCTACAACTTTAGTGACACCAACAAGTTGCCTAAGTCTGCTGGGTGACTATTCTGGTATAGGTGGGGGTCAGAGCTAGAACAGGCTTTAGGCTCTTCAGGCTTGCAAGGTTTAGGTTGATTCTCCTAAGTTAGTCACTCGTATAATGTTTGTCGTTAATTTTGATGTTTATGCTTTTTTATGCATGGCCTACTCTTTCCTTTTTAACTCCTTATATAGAAGTCAACTTTAATGTTAGTCAAAAAATTCTCTCAGAACCCTACTAAGTCTCTTATCTAGTCGGTGAACTTTTTTATAGCTAGACGCATGTACAAAATATTCCCTCAGTCTACTAGAAAGTTAACTCATCAGATCATTAAGAAATACAAAATATACATATCAATATCATTCTAGGAATGGGTAGGTTACATTCTTATTATGTTTTATTCAATTTTACAAGAAGGATTCTTCATTTTACGTTTGCACAAGAACAATCTTAGAGCTGAAGGGTAGTATCTTAGAACCTATGGGTCGATTCATATCTTACCGTAAGGCAAAACAGATGACCTCTTAGGGTTTACCTCTATCATATAGTACGGGTTAAGGACTAAATCTTCAAAACTCCAACTCTTTAATAACTTCAAGTAGTAAATGAATTTCCATTAGTGTTTCTTGAAGAAATTCAAAGAGTTCCTCCCAAATGGGTAATAAAAATTGGGATTGATATCCGTTCGGATACTTAGATTATTTTTATTCTTCCTTATAGAGTATCTCCCACTTCTATTAAGGAATTGAAAGTGCAGATGAAAGACCTTCTAGTTTAGGAATTTATTAGACCTATAATTTCTCGAAGAGGTGCAACAATGTTGTTTTGAAGAAGAAATATGGGTCTCTCAGGATGTGTATTTACTTTAGGAAATCGAATAAAGTCACAATAAATAATACATACCCCATCCCTAGTAGTAATGACTTCATTGGAAAACGTGATGGTGCAAGTCATTTGTCAAAAATAGAACTCACATTCGGTTATGATCACCTTAGAGTCAGAGATAATGACATTCTGAAGACAAATTTTACAACTCAATATAGTCATTGTGGATTTGAAGTTATGTCATTTGGACTTACCAATGTTTGAGCACTTTTCATGGACTTGAGGAATAGAGTGTTCGAGTAGTACTTTTACTAATTTGTTATCGCGTATATTGATAATATCCTTAATTAATGCAAAAATGAGGTAGAATATATGAATTACTTGAGGATTATTTTATAGATTCTCGATGATCGCCAGTTAAGCACTAAGTTCAGCTAATGTGAGTTTTGATTTCAATCTGTTGCTTTCCTTGATCAAAATGTTTCTAGTAACGAAATCTGAGTAGATGCTCAGATAATAAATAAAGTTAACAATGAACAATAAATACCTTTTTACACATATTAGAAACTTATTGGGTCTAGCGGGTTACTAAAGGAGGATTATGGAAAGATTCTCATCCATAACCTCTCCATTAACCAGATTTACTAACACTCAGGTTTAACTCTACTAGAGTTTTCAGATGCTCATGTCGTATATTCTGATGCATCAAGAATCGACCACGGTTATGTGATCATGCAACAAAACAAGGTTTCAACTTATGCTTATTGAAAAAATAAGTTGCATAACAAGAACAATCTAGCTCATGACCTCGAGATTGGTGAAGTGGTTATTGCATTTAAAATTTGGAGACATTACAATTATGGTATTCATGTAGATGTATTTGTAAACCATAAAATCCTTCAATATGTGGTTACCCAGAAAGAGGTAGATCTTTTCTAAATGAGATGGTTTGAATTACTCAAAGACTATGATATGAGTATGTATTACCATTTAGGTAAGACCAATGTAGTAACTAATTCACTAAGAAAATTATATATGGCTAGTCTATCACCGGCTGAGGAAGAAATAGAAAATGTAGTAAAGGATTTTCACAGGCTTGCTTGATTTTGAGTTTTTCACATGATCATATAAGATGGCGGTGTAATACTTGGCCAATATTGTTGCAAATTCACTTAAAAGACTATCTATGGGTAGTGTGGCACTTGTTGAGGAGGAAATAAATAATCTAGCAAAGGATGTTTATAGGCTTCCTCGATTTGGAGTTCGCCTTATGGGTATCTAAGAATGTGTTTTAATACTTGAGAATAGGTTAGAATCTTTATTTCTATCAGAGGTTACGGAAAAGCAACTCAATGACCCAATATAGTTTCAACTAAAGGGTTTTGTTGACCAACAATGAGTTGATGTTTTCTCCCTAGGAGGAGATGATGTTCTTCACTATCACGGTCTATTATGTGGTCCTATGGGGGGTGAGTCGAGACAACATATTCTTGTATAATTTTAAAACTATAGGTAATTTATTCATCTAGTCGCTTGTAAGATGTACCATGACCTTGGGGAAATCTTTTGGTGGAATGGCATTTTGAGGGATATAGAAGACTTCGTGTCTATGCTCCCCAATTGTCAACAACTAATGATAGAACATCATAAACAGGGGTTATGACTCAAAATATATAAATTCCTACTTTGATGTTGAAATTAATCAACATGGAATTAATTATATGATCACTTACAAATCGTTGATATAAGGACTACATTTGTGTGATAGTAGATAGAGTCAGTAAGTCTGCATTTTTTTGTTTTTAGGAGTATAGATATAACAACTCGGAAATTAGAACCCAAAATATTGTTTTTCAGAACTTACCTCAAGTAGTTAACCATGACATGATTCATGTACCGTGATAGTGGTTTATAGACCTTCTCATAGTCAATTGTGGGACTCCACCAAGCATAGGCGTCATATCACAGGACCGCTCATAAGTTGTGGTGTCGATGCATTCGTGCTTATTAAACCAGTAGACCCCTCTGACATATCTCACACCCCCACGTCTATGTGAAGACAACACTTTAATGGTTATGGTTATTCACATGGAATATACGAGGGCCTGTGGGAGTCAACCATTATTCCCTTTTGGCCAACCCGTAAAATGTTCACGCCCAACTGAAGAACACAAAGGCCTTCATTGTTTATGATCTTAATGAGGCCTCATTGGTGCGCCTGTGAGGATCAACCAATAGGCCTCACGATCTAACCCTCTAAACCACAACCCAAGTATGGATCAGAGGGACCTTCATGGTTCATGGTTCTCCATTTGGGCCGTATTAAGGACTCGTGAAATAGAGGCCTCATTTCCTGAAATAACAGTAGAACACAACCAAAATATAACTTTGTGGTCCCTTTCATGGTTCATAAAGATTGTCGTGGTTAGCCTAACGACATCTTTATGTTAAGGGTATTTTGGTACTTTCTATTTTTGTTTGAAACCTAAACTAAGTCGTTTTAACCCTAAATTACATGTTTTTTCGTATTTTTAGCATAGACACATATCTAGAACTTACCTATGTCTTATCATTCATCAAAACTCAAAAAATTAGAATTTAAAAGGAGATAGAGGTCAGCCAACCCTATATAAGAACACAGTAAGAATAAATTCGTTCCAGCCCTGAAAATTGAAAAATTTATTCGTGGAATTTATATGAGATATGTAGGGTTTCAATTGTTTAATCTTTTCTCCCATTAGGTCGCTACATATCTTTCAGATTCTTGATTCCCTATGGTCAACAAGACCTAGAGTTTCTAGATTTTTAGAATATTATTATGAATTAGTTTATTTAATTTTTCAAATAAGTCTATCATATTATTAATTAATTTCTTACATCAATTTCAAAACCATATGTATTTCTTTAATTTTTAAAATACACATACTAGGGTAGATATTTAAGTCATTTCATATATAGATTCCTTTATTTATCAATGTGTCATTATCATTTTATTAATGTCTATTCTCATTTTTTTATGATAGTTTGAGCTATCCAATCACTAAAATTTATTATTAATGTGTTAATTATTTAATCCAATAAGAGTAGGAAAATACAGAATTTTAGTAGGGTTCAACATACCCAAGTAATCCTACAACTACTAGTCATGTAAGTTGTAAGTCCCCACTGTGGGCATAAATTTAGTGGTCAGTATAGCATGCTTCTACACCTTTGGCAAGATTTATTGGGTCCTCTAGATCGGCGTATACATTGGACTCCATCTTTTTCTCATGTGGTATTATCATCATTATTAGTAGCTCCCACATTTCAGGCAAACTCCATTGTATTGACCACATATAAGTATACTCAGTACTAAGTTTCATCATGTTAGCATTTGGTAATTGCATACAGTTCATTCAACATATAACATCTATATCATTTCCATGTTATAATATTACTTATTTGCTTTGTTTATTTATATGTTATTTTTGCTTTGTTTTATACCTTGTGCTTAGTACCTTTAAATTATTGATACATATATGTACAACATCTTCTTATAATGTCGGTTCTGTTTCTCATCACTCATATCACACTTCGATATATTCTTCATCTTTTGTTTAGCAATCAGTTGTGAATATTCATTCTTTGAGAACAATAGTCATGTTACGTTTTTAGTATCTCAATCTTTTAGTTTCAGTTTTGTAGACATATTTAGGATATGTACCATTGCTTTTGGTCAGTTTGAGTCTAGTTTCAGACATAGTTAGATTTATCTTAGTATTTAAGTTTGCTTCTTCTTTGTATTAAACTCTCATAATTAATATATTAAGTATTATAATATGAGTATCCTCCATCACTTTAATTTCATTATTATTTTACTAATACAATATTTTTATTGCTCCTCTTATCTTTAGTATGATCATGATTAAGGAATAAAGGTTAGCATTGGGACACATTGCTGTATCTTAAGGGTAGTTTTAAAGTGTTACAACGTATTTGTTGGAAGACTACGCCAAGCTTTACATTGATTAGATAGTATAGTTACATGTGGTTCTTTTTATTATCATTTCAAATAGAGGTCCTAACATTACCTCTCATTTAAGTAAATTGTTTTAGAAAGGTCTTCGTAATAAGGTTGACCATTGCATAATATTTCAAGTAGAGCGTACCATGCATTACTTAAAGGACATTCTTAGAGCTTTTGTGATCGACTTCAATGGTTGTTGGGATGATCACCTTCCTCTTATAAAGTTTTACGATTATAAATATAACTTTCAAACATTCAGATGGCCCCTTACTAGATTTAGATTTCTAGTTAATTGGTTGATGTAGGTAAACCAGCCTTGATAGGGACAAATATAGTTCGTGGTGTAAACCCCTTAAATGAAATAAGGTGAACTCGAGCTTCGTGATTGTTTCTTGAGTAAATTGTAAGATAAAATAAATCATATTGATGTTTTTAGGCAGTTTGTCAAGTTTTGTCATGATTTGAAGTCAAGCGTCCGAGAACGTCCATAACGTTCGTAATGTGTACCTTAGAAAGTGCTTATGTGTCTTGATGTGTTTGGGTGAGTTTTATGTGTTCATTTTTTTGATTTTTTTGTCGGATGCTCCTATTACTGATACGACTATGTTTATGGGTTTAACATCTGGGTACGAACCCATCTAGGACCCACAAGGGTCCATAGAGAAGGACCCAAATCTGCCTTGGTAGTGTCAACGAACGAGGGAAAACAACGCCCAGCTGTCCAACCAATGGCCCGTTGACATACCCATCAATTGGAACTACAAGGTCGGATAGCCATGCCCCAAATGGAGCTAATTGTCTAACCATGAAACCCTACCAATGAATCGTTAATGGAAAGATGGTCTTTTTGTTGATCCGTCGTTTGAAGCCTACCAAACAGTTATCCTTTACTGTAATAACTAGGGGTATTTGGTAAATTCAACCAAAGTCTCTTATGAACCTAGAAAGTAATTGTAAGGGTTATGTTCAAAACCCTAAGACCTAATTTTAGACTTCATTTCCTAAAACCCAAAACCACTCCCTCTTAGAAGACTCTTATGTTACCATGGAAGCTAGAAGTCAAGAAGGAACTAGGAGAGCTGTTGGTGGACGTTTCTTCATAAAAAATCATTGGGGTTTCTTCTATTTGAGATATTGTATGCTTCCTCTAATTCTCTTCCATTCAAGGAGTCCCTTCTAACGATTTTTAAAAAAGGGTTTTCAACCAGAGTTTCCTCTATCTTAAACTCTAAATATGGGCCTTGGATGAAATCATTTTGAATGATTTTAAAATGAAGTTTCTAATGTTAGTTGGCTATTTTAATGTTAGAATTTGAATGAATTTATGTGAATACTTTTTATCAAAATATGGTCTAGGAAATGTGTTAAATTAGTTTGAATTTGTATTCTTGTGTGTTGCTTTACTTGTGTTGTTATTGATTTTTAGTTACTGCCTTAAGGGCTAATGTATGATGAATTTTTGACTAAAGTATAGATGATGGAAGCTTGGATAAATGGGTAAGTTTGTTGTGGTTTTTAGCTTTAATTATGAAATTCTCTTGAGTGGTATGATCCAGCTTCTTGATGGCGGTGTTTACTTGAATTGTATGAACATGTAGTTTCTTGTGTATTGTGAATGAGGACATCAAGAAATATTGTGTGAAGAAATATGAAAATAAAGTTATTCTTGTCAATGTTCTTTTATGAAGTTTTTTATTAAAAGTATGCTAAGGATAATGTCTAAATGACTTATATTGTTATGTGAAGAATGTTAAAGTGTGTGATTGTACAAAATAAGGTCTAATCATTTATAGAAGTTAAATGTAAATACAATTATGCTTATGTGCAAGGTGTGCTCACATGTAGGCACAGTCACACTTAAATGAATAAATGAAGATAAGCTAGGTTTAAAGTGGAGTTTTGGGGTGAACAGTATTCGTGAGTTGAGAGGATGTGTTTAGTACAAACCTAACTACATCCTAAGAAATTTCTAATATAGGTTTGAGGATGAATGTCCTTCATGAGTTAAGATGTGGTGTTCATTAGTAATTCTTAACCTATAGTTTTTAATGTTGAGATTCTGTAGGTATTTATGTCTAGCACTTATATTATATGAAGAAGAAGTGTTTTCACTTTGTGAGTTGAGATATTGTATTCCAATGTGCCTCTAGAGAAGAGTACTCCTCTTTAGTAGAAAATGAGTGTACCTCTTTAGATGAGTACTCCTCGTGAGTAGAGAATGAGTAACTTAGTAGAATATCCTTATCCATTAACTATGCACCAACATAGCTGTATTTATTGGTAAAATTATGTAAATGCTAAAACAAAGTAAGACCTCACCAAAGGAAAGTGAGGGCACCCTTCTCTGATAAGGGAAGTATCAAGATTACATGCTTACCTCGCATGGTATATGTAGGTTAAGATAACTCCCACAAACGTGATTAAAATTTTAAGCCTTCTAAAAATTTGTATTACGTAGGGCAGGTGGTGGTATGGGACTCTATCTACTCATTGCACTAAGAAGGCTTTACAAAAGGGAAGTCTTGGTGTTTTATTTGATTGTTCTTCTAATGTCTTGTTATTTAGTGTTGATATGATGAAAAAAGGACTAAGAATGTATAAAAGTTGCATGATAATGAAATGATGCTTATGTGGAAGGTATGCTCATATGTAAACACACACTCACACTTGAATGAATAAATGAAGATAAGTTAAGTCAAAAGAGGAGTTTTGGGGTGAACACTATTCTTGAGTTGAGAAGATGTGTTTAGTAGAAACCTCACTACATGCTAAGAGATTTCTAAGATATTTTTGATGATGAATGCCCTTCATGAGTTTAGATGTGGTGTTCATTAGTTATCCTTAACCTATAGTTTATAATGTTGAGAATCTGTGGGGAGTTAAGCCTTGCAACAAGATTATATGAAGAAGAGGTGGTTACACTTTGTGAGTTGAGATGTTGTAATATATTGTACTTCTTGAGATAATTACTCCTCATTAGTAGTGAATGAGTTTCTTAGTATCAATCTCTTTATCCCTGAACTATGCACCCTCATAGGTGTAGCTTTTGGGAAAGCCATGTAAAATCTAATACAAAGTAACACCTCACCTAAGGAAAGTGAGGGGACCCTTCTCCGATAAGGAAGTATAAGGATTCCATGTTTATCTCTCATAGTCTATGTCGGTTAAGCTAGCTACCACAAAAGTCATGAAAATTATAAGTCGTCTGAAAGAATGTACTACATAATGTAGGTAGTGGAATGGGATACTATTTACCCATTTTGCTAGGAAGGAATTCCGAAAGGGTAGTATTGGTGAGATTTGTATGAGTTGAATGAAGTAAGTCTCCTCAAAGGACATACTACTTAAGGTTGGTGGTTGAATGGGACGCTATCTGTCCATTGCACTAAGTAGACCTTGCGAAAAGGGATTCTTGGTGCTAAACCGTCTAAAAGAGTGTACTACTTAGGTTAGGTTGTGCTATGGAACTCTATCTACTCATTGCACTTAATAGGCATTCCGGAAGAAAAGTCTTGACGTCTTATTTCAGTGTTCTTCTATTGACTTGTTATTTAGAGGTGACTTTTTGTCCCGAGGGGTTTAAACAAAAAGAGGTAGTCTTGAGGATCGCTTAGGTGTGTCTTGAAGGAGGTGTATGTCATTTTCTTCATGTCTTACCTTTGTGAGTCTTAGGATAATACTTATTTAGGAAACTCCTAAGCAGATGAGTTCACTTCCTCTTTCCTTTGCCTTGGAAGTTCACTATTTTTGAATAAGGTAGTTCATTGTAATGTTGAAGAAGCTTACTGTAAAATTTGTGTACTTCACTATAAAATACTCTCTTTACTTAAAATTATTGAAATCCTACAATATGTGTTAAATGATGATTCTCATGTTGTTTTACTTTTATTTTTATCAATGTTTTACTTAAGTGGCATAAAAATGTATTTATACTAAAAAGTACCTTTTTGCATGTTTTTGCACATGCAATACTTAGTACATTATTTATACTAACACCATACTTTTCTATACTCTAAAAGTATAGGTTTTAAAGCAAGATTGGAGTTAAAAAGGAAAAGCTTTGTGAAGAGTCTCTCAAGACAAAGTATTTCCTCATATATTCGAGGGAATATTTTTTTTATTCTTTTAGTTTTGTATAAATTCTTATTATGTATTTCTTTCAAATGTAAAGGGTTGTTTCCATATGATTTTTATGTCTTGTCTTTAAGATGGCTTGTGACGATGAGACATTCTTAGTATTTATAAAAGATTCCTTGTTATTTTAAATTTTGTAAAATTTAATTCTTCACAACGTTTCATGTCTTATGTAATGAACGGTAGTTAAAGGGCTTGTACAAGACCACAAAGGGTCAAGTACACCCTTTCATGACCCAAGAGTTCTCCCTAATTTCTAGGGGGTTCTTGCGGGTCTTGACACATGGTTCTATGGAGAATGTGCAACTTGATACAAATAGACTTAAGACAACCTAGAGACACTAGAAGTCTTTTGCATATGTAAGGAAGGGGGAACTAGAGTTTCCAGTTGACAAGTAGGTTTTCTATATTGTTTCACCTAGGAATGAAGGATGAGATAAAGAAATAAAATTAAGCTCATTCCTAGATATATTGGCCTTTAGAATATCTTGAAAAATATTGGTCATGTGGCTTATGATTAAAAGTTTCAAACAGAATTACCAATCATGTATTTAGATTTCAACATTTTATTGTTCAAGAAGTCTGTGGGTGATCCAACATCCATTGCTCCTTTAGAATGTATAACCGTGAAAGATAGTCTCATGTATCAGTATATACCATTTGACATTCGTCATTCTCATGTTATAAAGTTGAGAAACAAAGAAGACATTTCGGCTAAGGTTTTGTGGAGGAGTAAGTCCATAGAGGGGCCTACTTTGGAATACAAGCAGCCATGAAGTCTAAGTACACTCACCTCTTTCATTCCAATTCAACTCTAGCTTGAGGTGATAGTTTCTATTTAGTCTTAGTATCATGCTCCTTCAGTTGTACATGCATTTTCACCATACTTTCACGTTTTGGGAGCTTTGTTCAGTAAAAAAAGAGTTTCTAGAAATTATGTGTCGGAATTTCAACTCTCCCCTTTATTTTTTCTAGTTAAATCTTCATTCTAGCATAAATTTTTCCGAAGGGATTATAATGTAAAATCGGTTATTCTACAATGTATATCTGTAAAAGATAGTCTCACGTATGAGGATGTAATATTTGTGATTCTTAATTCTCATGTTATAAAGTTGTGAAAAAAAGAAGTCATTTCGATTAAGGTTTCTTGGAGGAGTAAGTCCATAGAGGGGTCTACTTGGGAATAGAAGCAGCGATGAAGTCTAAGTACACTCACCACTTTCAATCCAATTCCACTCTAGCTTGAGGTGATAGTTTCTATTAAGTCTTTGTATTATGCTCTTTCAGTTGTACATGAATATTCACCTACTTTCATGTTTTGGTAACTTTCTTAATTAAAAAATAAGTTTCTAGAAATTTGGTGTAGGGTGTTCAACTCTCCCCTTTATTTTTTCTAGTTAAATCTTTAATCGAGTATAAAATTTTTCCAAAGGGATTATAATGTAACATCGGGTATTCTAGGAATATTAAAATGCACAAGTCAGGAGTTACAAGTATCATTAACGTGCAACACCATGGTCATATGATGACTCAGGACCCGTGATGGTAATCTGTCGATGATCACCTACACCACACTCAAGAAAAACTCAGAATAAATTTGTCTTAGTCATGACATATGAAAGGACCTTGTCAAGACAGAAGTATAGACCCCAGACAAGACCGGCGTCGTTGACCTCTCAGATGTTGCAGACACGCCTACTTACGTCATTCTTACTTCGTATAGGTTAATTTTAGCAGAAAATTTGAAACTTTTTTGTTTTTAACATACATACTAATAATTCTAGTAGGTTCATAATTGTTAACCATCAACCATCTAAAATTAAGATCATCAAATGAAAAAAAATAGTTTAATAGAGAATTAAATGTATACTTGCCAAAATGGCACCGATACAATGTCTGAACAAAAGTGGAAAGCAAGGCTAGTGGAACACACTCCACTAGCTCAATCCTATAACTAAGATAGAATATAATGGGCAAACATCCTCGAAATCATGAGGGTCTACCATGTACGGATGAATGATCCACATCCGCATAGTTTTTGGGTCAACTTGTAGCTCTAGCATCAACTTGTTCCTGCATTTAAAATTATAGAGTTGTATGGGATTAATACACACTTGTACTAAGTATGGGTATATGCAAGCACAAACCAAGGACATGCCTTATTAAGAACAGCTCTTTCCTAAAAATATTTTTATGAAAAGTCAAGTCATTGGACTTTCAAAATTTGGATTAGGAAGGTTTGTGAGATTTCAAAAATTGGATTTGGAAAGAGAGTGAACATTCCTAATTCGGATTAGCAAATTCATGCCATGAGAGTAACATGCTTCATAATACTTATCATATTGCACACATCACATAACATCTTGCACATAGCACATAACATATTGCATATAGCACATAACATTTTTCATATCATTCATTCATATGCCATGAGACCTTGGAATCATGTACTTGACATCAATACTTCCAAAAAATGAGGACTCAACATATGGGAACTTAACTAGGGAGCCTTCTTTAGCAAAAACAGAGTCTGCTTCATTCATTCATACGTACTTCATTTCATTTCCTTAATAGGCTAGTGTAAACACGAGTTATACCTAGGATGTAGTTTAAGTCTTTAATCAGGTTCATTGTGCAATGATAAAGAATTACCCTGTGTCATTATATAATTGTAGCTCACCTCTTTATTATCGTATCCATACACCTTTGGTTTCATTCATTTCATATTGCGCATCATTAGAGGCCTAACTTATTCATCCATCGGAGCTTTAACTTTAACCGACATAGATTATGTGAGCATCATGAAATCAAGTGTCATGAAACCCCACAATGAAGAATGGTAGAATCACCAGCCAAAGTGACCCAAAACATGCTAGCATATATAGGAATTGAACGCCGCCATATCCCTATATTTGCAGTATAAATTCAATGACTATAAGAGATAAAGATACCCATATTTTGCATGCCAGGCAGTCTCATCTAGTGAGAGTTATGTGAACCTTTACCCTTTCCCAAAGAAGGAATCACCCTCATTGTTAGACTATGGGTGCTTCGTATAAAGTTCCTTTATATTTAACTCATACGTCATCGAAACTGCCTTCTAGTATGAGGACATCATAGCTATATAGATTATTTCCAATCTCATCATTTGTATTAAGTGTGTTAATCTCAATACTTTTGTAAGAATATTCATAGACATTGTTCTTTTCATTAACTTTACACTCTAATAGGTGAGTACGTTTTAGTAACATTTACTTTGGCTCATTTGAGATTGCTCTCATCTTGTACATTAGCCTCATATCATGGTGTCACCACATTCATTTACATTAGCACATTTGCTCTTCATAATTACTCATTCCATTCTACGTGAATGTTCATTTCACCATATGCCAATGCACTTGGACATTTAGTGTGTTTCACACTCTTACTTAACCCTTCTAGGGTTTCATCATTTTATTATTCATTTCACCATTTCTTTGTTCATTTAATTATTTCATTGTTCATTTCATCATACGCCAATGCACTTGTCCATTTAATGTGTTTCACACTCTTACATAACCATTTTAGGGTTACATCATTTCATCACGTACATCTTAGATTCTCTTACTTATAAACATATGCTATACTTATGAGTCTATACATACAAGCCATAGGGCTTCATTCATAGTTTTCTAAGTGATTCATTATTACCCAAGATTATTTGGTACAAGACTTATGCATCTTGTAGATATGCCAAGATATTAATTTCGATCATTAGAGGTAACATTCATCAAATATTTACTTACGTATGACTTATGTGTCAATACGAAATTGGGCAAGGGAACCCGATTTCGAATCCCTTGGACAACACTTAACCTTATTTTTAACTTAAAGATCGCATTTTTAAGATTTGGGGGACCCTAGTTTAATCCCCATCAACCCCATAATATTTCCTCTCTTTTTCTCCTCTTCTTTTTCGTTTAAGTCAAGGATGTTGTGACTTCAATCCCCACAAGCTCATTATTTTTGTAATATTTTATCTCTTTACATTCTCACCTATCCAAGAGGTTGTGGGTTCAACCCCCACTCTCCACATTTATTTTCTTCTTTATTTTTCTGATAACTCTCTCATCCATTCAAGAGGTTGTGGGTTTAATATCCACTCAAAACATCTATTTTTCCTTGCATTTTTATCACGAAATTTAAATGAAATTTTAATTTAGTGATATCATGAGTAAAATCCCCAATGACCTCACATTTAAATAAATTTTAAACGAAGCTCATTTTTTTAAAAGTTGGCCAAGATTATAATTTCCAGCGGGCTAGAAATTTCGTCTCTTCGAGTCCATTTTTTTCTTATCCTTTCCTTAATTTTTTTGTAGCTTACATGTAATGATGTCTTCGGGTAAATCCCTAGTTATCTCACTTTTTTTACAGTTTTTTTTCATAGCATTTTGTACCATTTCATATTGCTGAACCCAACCTACCAAATTCTAGAAATTTGTTCACTATTTTTAGCTTCTTTTTATCAACATGAATACGTTAATTCTTAAGGCATTTCCTGGATCATTTGGTGCATATTTAACTGTGATATTTTTATGATTATATTCATAAAATAATTACCATTACATCCAGAAACATTACAACAATTTTTCACCTCATGATTTACACAAACATTCGCACATAATTCAACCATAAAAATATACCATTTTTCACATACTTTCGTTTGGCATAACATAACATGCTTACCATGCCAAACACATTATAAAGAAAATAAAACATTATACCTAAACTACCAGAAAACATACCATCAACATAATCTCAATCCTATTTCACATTGAGATAAATGGGATAATAGCGACAAGGACTTCGAAAAGAACGGGAACAATCCTAGTTTTCGAGTAGATTCATCTAGGCCTTAAGAGTCTCTTGCGAATAGTACGAAGAGTAAAATAACCCATACCTTATTTTGACGATCAAAAGTTGAAGTTGCTGCCCAATAAATCCACTCGAGAACACGTCTAATCCTCCAGAATACTAACTCCACTCGAATGACAAACTCCCTTAGTCTAGTGTGCGGTTAATGTTTGTTTTCTTGTGATTTCGTGTGAAGTCTTCAAGTGTGAAGACCATGGTTTATTTTTCCGCCTTTTCAAATTATATTGGCAGGGAATTTTGTGTGAACTACCTAGAGAGATTGAGTGCGAGAGTTGAGAGATAGAAGTGAGAGAGTAGGAGTTATATTAGGCTTAGGAGTCTAGTCTAGGACATAGTAAAATAACGTGTACATAATTATTAAAAAAATCTTATTTTTATTTTATTTTAAATAATCTAATTAAAAATAATTATTGATTAATTATATTAGTTCAATATATTAAATAAAAATCACATTAATTCATTTTTTCCACCTAGGTTCGAACCCGGGTGAAGTAAGACCTCACTACAAGAGCTCAACTTCGGCTCTCTCTCCCTAAATTGCCCCTCCAACTTATAATTTAATAATAATAATATAATTAGAATTATAACAATACTACTCTTAGCTTTAAAAAAGACCATTTTACCCCTAGACACTCCAAACCTAAGATTTCCTTTTTTTATGTTAGATAAAGACTCCTTCGAGTAAATCCTCATATTTGAGAGCCCTACATGGTTGTACCCAACCTTTCCTATCTCAACTAACTCCAAAAATTAGTTTTCTTGGATGTAAAAGAGTTCCAAAGTCTATTTCTATGTGCATCAATCCGTGTGAATCCTGGTCTAATAATAGGAATTTTTGACACATTAAGTATAACTTAGTATATCTTTTTTTAGGATTATTATAGACCTACTTACCGTAGGAAATAACTCGCTCCATGGTAAAGGGTCATAGGTTGGACCCCTGAAACTCAATCTCAAGGAGTGATCAACAGTTGACTAGCACGGACGGTCAACCAATCGTCCATCCATTGGAAAGTTTTGTCGGTTCCACTTGACAATAGTTCAATCAGGGGTCATTTAGTGTTTTCCTTATGCGTTGGACCCCTAAATAAAATCTTGGAAACCTTAATCTACGTATTTTTTGTTAGTTTTAGGCTAGTTATATAACTAGAACTTACATAAGGTACATTATTTATTGAAACCTAGAAAACTAAAACTTATGAGGAGAAAAAACCCAAGAACTCTAGTTCAAAAATGCAATACAAATACATTAGTTCAATCTGTGAAATGAAAACATTTCTCCGTGTAATTAGTCACCATATATATGTGATTTCTCTAGTGGGTTCCTTTCATCCATGAGTTCTCGGGAATTCAGTTAGATTCTTGATTCCCTTAGTATTATCTAGACATAGGGTTTATTGAATGTTGTAATTGTTGAGAATTATCCATAAGTACATTCGAAATCTGATTATCACATCGTTATTTTTTTTCTTGCATGAAATTTCAAAACCCTTGTTATGTAATTCTTTTATTTCATGAATTTCTCATGTTAGATATGATTATTCAGTTATAAAATGTTTCATTATCATACACTAATGTTGCATTTATCATTAAACATGAAAGTATTTTGGATATCCACAAATTCAAAAAATCAGTCATAATGTGTTATTTACATAATCTACTTTGAGTAACTTTATACCGAGTTACACTAGGGTCAATCACCCTCAATGTTCCATAACTACATGCCTATGTAGGTTGTAAGTCCCTTCTGTGGGCATCAGTTTTGTGATCATGCAACTTATTTCTTAATATGTCTTCAAGGGTATAATATTGGGTCTTCTCAATGGTGTGCATTCATCGGACCTCTGATTTAGCTCATGTTGTTTTATATAGATAAATTGTAGCTCCCAATATTAATTCACACTCTATCGCATTGACCCTATTATGAATAAATTTTAGTTTCCTATCCAAACATGTTATAAGTCTTGTCATCGTAATCACTTTAGTTCATATTTATTATATTTAGTAACCTTATCATGTTATGATATTATCATTACATAATTGCATTGTTTAGTTGTGTTGTTATTCAGATTGACTATATATTGCATTCTCTGTAATTTTCAAGTCTTGACACATATTTTTCACTATATCTTCCCGTGATGTATATCGGAGTCCTCAACCATCCTCTCACCGTAACGATACAAGAATAAAATAGGACGAACTAGAGCCTCATATGGGTTTTATGAGTTAATAAATTTTGAAAATAATGAATGATAACCTTTTAATTCAGTATTAAAGAGTTTGGAAGTCAAACATCAAAGGAACGCCAAGACATTCTGAAACTAGTCGTTTGTGTGTTATTGTGTCCTCGTATGTTTACCTTATTTTTATTTGTTGTTTGGAGTCTATATATAATGGAGTTTACCCTGGTGTATTATTAAACATGTTTATGGTCAAAAGGTCCGGTTACAACTCCCCAAGGACAACTGTAAGAGTCCTTTAGGTGTGGCCACGAAGCTGCCCATGGCAGCAACCAATATCACATGCATTAAACCCGGTTGCGCACTTTTTTCACCTATTGCCAACAAAATTTTTGCTGGTCGCGGACACGTCACAGAGAGTACTTCTCAAAATATTGATTTCAAAAATATTGTTGAAACAGCTCCGTGAAGCAGATTTGTCTCCCACAAGAATTTAAAAAATTGAAGTCAAGTTTGACTTATTTAAAAAGGTCCAATTAATGTGAAGGTACTATGGGTACTCTGGGGGTTGGTTATAAACATCTTTTAAGTCATATTTACCCCCATTCCAAAATCAAAATATAAATACCTAATGAGAAATCAAAAATCCAATACCCTCTTCTCTTAAAAATTCTCTCAAAACTCCTTTCGGGGCCAAACTCAAGCTCAAACAAGAGGATGAATTTTTGACTTCTTTCGTATCAAAAATCATGGTTATTCAATCAATCATTTATTGGAATCCTTTATTATGGAATAACCTTTCCTTCAAGATGTTCTATCAATGATTTTGAAAATGGATTCAAAGACCAAAATCCCTAATTTTCAATCTAAGAATGGGTTCCTTATCAAACGATTTTCTAAGACATTCAAATGAAAATAAATGTTGACTTACAGTTTTTATAATGATTTCGTATATAAATTTTAAAATAACCCATGATTCTCCTATTTCCCAAAATTGGCCTATAAAATGGGTCTTGTAATCTTGATCGGATATTAATGGAATTGTGCTTAGATTGTAATGTATTGTTGAAAAATATTCATATATTTATCTATATATTATGAATTTTTTTATGACTTATCTATTATTTGTCATGGCTGTGAGTATTGGTAAGTTACTTAACATCTAGTATATAGTATGAGGATTAATGTTGGGTGGTATGGTGCACTTATTGCGGTAGTGTTTATTCCTTATCTATCTTTCCATGTTGTTGTCATGTCCTGTAGGTAAATATATGTAGATTAAAATGATATAATGATTGTAATGAGATTTGTAGTCGACAATTCTAATATAATGATCTAGGTGTATTGATAATGTAAAGTAAAATATGTGTGTTGAAGTTAGGCTAATGTACCCTATACATGCTTGGTTGTGAGGAATACCATTGTAGAATTACCCCTACCTATTTGGAATCTATATGAATATGCGATCTTATGCATGTTAGGAGTCCTATATTCAAATTTTGAACATTCTCTTGTCTCCTGTGATATAATTTTGGTGTCTGTTCTAGATTTCCTTAATGTTTTATATGTTACTTAATCATGACCTGAGGGGTACATTGTATATGCGTTCTGATCCTTTGAAGGTGGTTTCCTATCTAACTAAATTGTTGCTCATATGTGATTATGATCACCAGTATTAACACACACGCGCCTTATATAAATATGAGTATGATATGTTAATGGTGTTAATTGAAAGGATAATTCTCATACGCACCTTTATATCTCCTTATGCATACAAATCATATGATTAATGAAGTTTCAACATGTTTCGTGCAAAGGTTATTAGGTTAAAGGTTTTCTCACATACGTGGTCCATGGGGAGTCGTACCGAGACGTTCCGACCCTAAACACACTCTAATATATGTTTAACAACTTTTTACCAAATTTTACTAAATTTCAACTCTTAAAACCTCATGAACATGCCAAGGCACACTAGCTCAATTTCACTACTCTCTGCACATCTTGGACGTTTCAAGACGTTTTTACTCTAACACTTACTAATTAGGATTAATACATTTTTTAGGGCTAGAAACAATATTTTAGAGTTTATCTCATCATGGTATGCTCTAGACTAAGTCATGAATTTTCGGATTGTTACATTATCCCCCCCTAGGAACATTCGTCCATGAATAACACTTAACTCTTTTTGTAGGGGAATTAGAATAGTCAACACAAATAACCCAGCCAATAACAACAACAATATCATTAACTCACAGCCCATAGCAGTACTTCACAAATCCATTCAACAGATAAACATTACATTTCACATAGCAAATCAATAAACCATTTGTCACATATAAGAGCTCAACATCACAACATGAGGAACTACCTTCTATGTTTTAACATGACCTCATTATTAACATCAATAGTCACTGATGAAAACCATCTTTCAAAAAACATTAAACATGCTCACTCATAATTTCTTAAAAGAAACAATACACATAACACAAATAGGTTCAACTTGAGCAAAAGAGAATTTTTCCGTGAAAACTTGTGTTAGCAAGAACCTTTTCAAGAATATGCAAATAGTATCAAACCAAGCCAAATTAACCATTATTTATTATTTTTCTTTAAAAGAATTACTAACCTCAACTTTTTCTAGAATTTTGAGTAAAAATATGAGGATAACGGGACTTCATGTCTCCCTCGGCCTCCCATGATGCTCCTTCAACTAGGTGGATTCTCTATAAGACATTTACGGAGGTCACCTCTTTGTTCCTCAACTTTTTCACTTGACGATCTAGAATTTCAACCGCAACCTCTTTATAAGAAGTGTTCTCCTTCACACCTAACCCTTCAAAAGGGAGAATAAAAACTGGGTTGCCGATATACTTCTTAAGCATGGAGACATGAAATACATGATGAACTAGGCTAATTAATATTGTAGATTCAACCCATAAGAAACCTTCCCGAAAAATTTCACTATCTCAAAAGAACCCACAATATAGGGAGTAAGATTCGCCTTTTTAAAAAATCTCATAACCCCTTTCATGGTTGAAAACTCAAAGTAGACCCTATAACATACTTCAAATTCAACGTCTTTTATTCAATTGCTGGAATAAAATTTTTGCCAAAAATAGGTTGTTTTCAACATATCCCAAATCATCCGAACTTTTTCTAAGGTTTCATACATTATCTTCGGATCAAAGAGTGAAGAAGTATCCGAACAAAGAATTGAAAAGCGAGAATTCGTGATTAGTGACTTGGTGTTTCTATTAAACTCTATGTGGCACTTATTTAGGGGGAAAATCAAGTCCTACTGGACTAGACCATTCCTCATCACTGAAGTGTTCCCTTATGGAGCAGTTGAGCTTGAGAACAAGGAAGGAGAAAAGTTTACAATCAATGGACAAAGGATACAAATCTACGTGGGGAAAGTAGAGAGTCTTCACCAAGTGGTTAAAGACTGCAATCTTGATGAAGTATTAGTAATAAAGGGACCTAACTCGTGCCGTGACGTTAAAACAAGAGCTGATTTCGAGGCAACCCCAGCTGTATCCCTAGTCAACGATAGGTTTTATTTACCATGTCAAAATAGTCGTTGTTTTGTTTAACTTTGTAGGTGTTCCATTATTTAATGTGTGTTACTGTTGGCTAGATATTAGAATAGGTTCCCAACCTAAAAAGTGTCTACAAAAAAACACTCTTTACTACTTTAAAGGTACTTCAATTTCCCTTCACTTTGAATTTTCGTTGATAGTTTAATATAAGAAGTAGGGAGTGGGTCTTTACCTTGTGACTGAGTTAATTTAATTTTCATGCTAATACTAGTTGAGTTATTTCCATTGGGATTATAGAGAGTTGTTGTGTAGGAAATATCACTAAATAAAGCATTGTGTGTCTTTGTTTTCATGAATGTTCTAACCTAGGTTTAAAATTTTTACTCAATTTAGTAAGATATTTGTATGAAATAGGAACCCTAGGTATAAAGAACTAGCATACGGTGTGTTAAAATGCATATATAAACTTGATTGAGTTAAAGTGGGTCACTAACAAAACTCAAAAATTTATCTTGAAAGAGGCCTGAAATATGTCATAGGTTCACATTAGGAGACCCAATCTACAAATCTTCAATAAGTAGACTAGACATCAATAGGCTCAATTGATTGAAACATCAAAAAATAATCCAAGTGTAAGACGATTGATGTGGATTATGGTCCATCGATTGATCAACAAAACATTCCTTGCGTCCGTTGTTTCTATTAAAGAGTATGTCTTCAGCCATCCAAACAACTTAAGGTTCTACTAGCCGTAGATGGATCTCGTCGAACTTAACATGTAGTCAATAATTATAGATGTATTTTCATCTTTTATTCTTTCCTTGTATTATTGAGTGTGTCATTAAGCTTCTATGATACTAACAACTACTCCACAAGTACGAATTGATCCAAAAAAGATAAGTTTCTACTCCAAGAAAGGTAAATCTATGTCGTTTGGTCCTACATATAGGATGATTGATGAAGACACCGATTTAGAGAAGGACTTGAACTTTGTTCCTCCGGGCATAAAAAATCCACAAGCATCATCCCGAGAAACTGGGGGAACACCTAGGAAGGTGAGCCCCGATGTAGTTACTACCTCCCAGTCTAATGAGGAGTAAACATTAATCAGCTCACCAACCGGGTTTGGTTCAAGTTCAAAGGGGGGATCAACACCCGGCTCTATGTATGACAAAACATTAGTTTAAAGGTCGGCCTAAGATTTAGAGACCAAACCATCCACTTCTCTCGTTTCCAACTCCCAGGGAGCCAAAAGATCAAGGGATCAAGAAGAACAAGCCTCGTCTGAAGAGGCCACTAGTTTAAGGGCTTCTCCTTCACCCCAACTAGATGACCCCACTGTACTGATTAACTTAATAGATGGTGCGTGGAGGACTATTGGAAGGTATATACAGATTCTAAAATACTCAATAAGGGGGTGACCAGATTATCACTAAAGAGTGCCGTCTCTTCACAAGGAGTTTGCACACAGTTCTAGAGGTGCACAAGCTCATTAATTTCAATAAATGAGATTGGATGGCCCGGGACTTGGACAATTATTGCGAGGAGATTGTTCGGTACTTTTATGCCTCTTACGTTGCCACTATCTGAGGTTCCATCGATAAGTAGGAACAACCAACCAAATAAGACCCACTTACTTCTATATTAATTCGGGGTTGTTAGGATTACATATCAGAAACCACCATCCGTTGATTTTTATACGGCTGCACCACTAATTTACGGTGGAGCCTCAACACTTTGAATTTTGATTTCAGATGGGAAATTTTTAAAAGTGGTGAGTTTCAAAGTAGTGCATAGAAGTGAGAGGGGGTAATAAATGGTTGGCTCAATATATAGGGAGAAATGGTGAGGGGGATGACTGGGTTATAGATCCCCGAGGGATAATTAAGAAGGCTACCCTCACTTTTGTAGCCATGTTTTTTTGTTTTTGGACCAAAAACAATTACCACCCAAAAAGGAAGACAGTGCACTTACATTTGATAGGACGGTGATGGTCGCAACACTGGTACTTGGGCTTGAGATAGACTTTGCACGGATGATTTTAGTAGAGGTACACGAAATATCATTCAAGACCTCCACCTCTTACCTATTTCCATGTATTATCTTCCAGATGATTTTGTCGTTGTGATACACTCCGTTAGCTGATAGGAAATTATGATATAGGTCACATCAGGGATGAGGTTTATGTGGATGCACCCCACAGAGGTTCCGAATACTAGTTCCCACACTCAGTGAGAATTTGACAAACAAAGTGGAGCGAGTCCAAGACACTGACCCTGCCATACTTGAAAATTCAGACCCCACTCCGACCTCTTCCTCACATGCAGCCAGCAGGGCGCTTAGATTGTCTATATCCATGCCAACAACTCTAACATTAGTTCCTCTAGGTCGAGTAAAAAAGTTAGAGGCATAGATGGCCACCCTTCTCTATCACATTCAACCATGGATGAAGAAGTCCATACCAGAGGTAGTTGAAAACATAGATAATCGTGTGTATAGGCATGCGGAAGCATAAATTTAAGGGGCTCATAAACATGTTGATCCATTCGCGTTGCATATTCTAGCACGACCAGCCCGCGCCATGCACACTGAGCTTGACATCCTCCAATCAGATTTTGATGCGATCTTTGAGATGCAGTGGACTGACCGAGAGATCCCACCTACTTAGCTAGATGATGACGCTATGCTAAAGGCCTTTTTCAATGTACCTACTAAGCCATAGACCAAAACAAAGTTCATTCCAAGAGTCGTTGTTATAGCCTGACCAGTGAGGTAGATGATAAGGCCAGTGTAAGAAAGAGAGAACGAATAGAACTAGATCAGGCAAGGAGGTTCATTTTAGTAGATAAGAAGATACGCTAGAGAAGGGAATAAGAGATAGAGGTTGGGGCATCAAGCTCTAGGCCTGAGATTCGAGCAAGGAGCGCTACTGACTGTGCAGATTTACAGGTGGATGTCACTTGTGATGGTACAATCCTTATAGATGTGGGTACTACTGATGGTTGTCCAACTCTTGATCCTGCGGGTTTTAAGAAGTCGGTTTCACCCACCTGTTAAGAATTCATTGGCACTATGCGCCACAGGTTTGCTTCACCTACCACATTGTATCTTTAATTCTTGATGCGTTTGGAACAATGCAAATTTTTTGGTTAGGGATGGGGTAAGCTTAAAGTTTGTGATAGGATTAAGTTCTAGTAGCTTAACTCGAAATCCTCTCTTGGGGTTTTGTTGCCTGTGTTCTTTAACCCTAAGAGACTTTTTAAGTTTTTGTTAAACTGGCATGTATTAGTAAGTACAAGTGTCTAAGAATAAAAAGAGAAGCATTATGTCTAATAAATAATGATACCCCATACATTGTAGTGCTTGCATATATAGGTCAAGATAACTTGAATGTGTTTGATCTAAACATGACATACATAGGCACCCACTGCATGACATTGAACTAAAACGTGAACCGGGAAATATGATAATCTTGTAGTCTAACAATGGCCTAAGAGAGTGTGAGGATATTCAAGTGTTCAACTATTGGTTTCTAACTATAACTTGATCGTATATTCTTACGAAGGGAACCTACTCAAGAATATAAAACGTGATCATAGAATATTGTTCAAAATAGCAAATTTTTAGCCTGAAAGAAGTTCACCAAATGAAATAACTATCCCCTTTGATTCAAACATGTTGAGCCTATAATAGACCAATTATATTGATTCACCAATTCACCTTCCCAAGAACTAATGTTTTGGCCCCAATCCCTCCTGGGGCATGTGCTCTGCACATTCGCCAAAAGCCTATGTTAAGTGTGCCTAATGGAGAAAGTTACCTCGTCTTGGCTCTGAACTGACCTCACATATTGTGTATCTCAACTCATTCAAAACCATGAGTTAAGGGTAGTTACTATGGGAGAAGACCCAAAAATTTGTATTAAAAGATGGGTAATTGAAAAGAAAAGTTTAAGCAAGATAAAGATGGGCATTTTTGAAAAATAAAATCACAGTTTAAAAAATAAATTAGTAAATAAAAAGAGAGAAAAGAGATCAGATACAAATACGAAAAAAAATTTAATGTCGCATCTAAAAAGGGAAATAAGGAAAAGGAAAAAAGAGAAAAATAATAGCGAGTCCAATGCAACAAAAAGAGGTAGAAAGCTTATAGGTAATATCAAGGAGGGAAGAAAGTCACAAAATGTACCTAAGTGTACCATAGATGACCCAAAGTCTAACTTACAAGCGAAAAAAATCATACCATGATCCTACAGAGTAGTGTGGTGAACCTAACCAGCAAAAATAAGGGCAAGCCTATGTCATAGAGAATTGACTGCATTTGAACTTTTTCTTGATAGAGTGTTGAAACAAAAATCCTTGTATCGAAAACGCATAATTAATGTTTGAAAATTGAGGTTTTCTTATGTAGTGAGTGCAGTAGTTGCATTGTGAGAAAGTTTATATCTTTGTGAGAGGGAAAACAATAGGGGTGTCTGTTGCATTGTAAATTAGATTCATGATGTGCTACATGAGTTATCTTATAGAGCCTTACAGAGTAGTATTCCACTCAATCAATAAAGAGTAGGGATTTATAATCGTGTGATTGCTAGAGAATAAAAGTGTATACTTTTGTGCAAGAGTCGTTTAGGGTTATAATGCGTCTCTTTAGGAAAAACAACAAATTTAAGTTTAGGGTGTTGATGTATCATAATTTCACGGTTTTCTAATGCATTTCACTTAAGAGTTGTATGTGTGTAAAGATATTTTTTAGTGATTTTAAAAACTTTTGTATGTTATTTTGCAGAAAAGATTTTCAGGTGGCAAGTGATTGAAACAACTGAAAATTATGCAGAACCAAACGTACGCAGGAAATCAACGGTCCGTCATTCAATCTATGGACCGTAGGTGGATAATTTTGATTTTCCACTCAGGCATTGGAGGAAAATCGGAGAAGTTTGATGAAGTGTGGAACCAATAGAGACAACGATTGTCCGCCAATTGATCGACGGACTATACTACTGAACTGTAATTTGGTCCATAGAAGGTTATTGGAAATCATTTTGGAATATTCTAAGTATGGATTTATGGAGGAGCATCGATGTATTGTACTATTGGTCCATCATTTGATTTAGAGAGGGTGACAAACAATAGACCGTCGATTGATTGACAGTCCTTAAGGTTATTTGCGTTAGAAGTCGCATACGTTAAAAAAACATTACTTATTTGAATTTATTTTTAATTAAGACTTTTTTTCTATATATAAAGTTTTAAAACCTCGTTTTGGGGGTAGACTACTACTGTTTTTGTTCTAGTTGGTGTATGGGAGATTTATTTTTGCAACATTGGCAATTAATTGATTTCTTGATTTTGTTTTGAAGATTGTGAATTGAATTTCAATTGTGATTTTTTGGTTTTATTCTAATTTATAAGTAATTTCATGATTTCTTCATCTGAAAATATGAATGGTGATCTTGCTAGCATGGGTAACGAAATCCAGTAAGGTTGTGGGAACCATGGGTAATTAACATAGTATAGCTAGTATTTAAGCCATTATTGAATAGTATTTTGCATGCATTAATATTTTTTTTGTTTAAAAGTCTTTTTACTGGTGGACAACATTTGAACTCTCCTTGTAGCTACTTGCCAAACCAAGGAGGTAGTTAATAGGAAAATAATTATCAACAGAGATTTAGTGTGTTACTATCTAATAGGCTAGTGTCGACTAATGCAAAGTAATAAGTGCGACATACATCGATTAAGACTTCTAATACGAGGTAATGTTAAGGTTTAGTAAATTATGAACATGTAGCCGGACCATGGTGAGAGGTGAAGTTCAGTAGATACCGGAACAAGGATTTAGATATAACTAATTTATTACATTGAATGTAATAGACTAGGAAAGGATTGCTAGGGCTAGGAATACTGTGTTATTAACCTGTGGGGAACACATATACCTTAGTTATTTTCTCATCTTAATTACATCAAAATTCTACTATTGGTCACTTGATAAATATTAGGGAATTTGTTTCACAAACCCCCATTTAATTACTTATTTCGGAAAGACATTGACTAAATAGATATAATCATAGGTTAAAGTTAAGTGTAAACAATTTTCCTCGTAGGATTGACCCCAACCTACTTTTTGGGTTCTTTACATGATAAGTATCTTTATGCTTTTATGGATGTGTAATTTGAGCGTATCAAAGACCAATCATCATCATAGGGTCATATAAATATATAGCACCATCATAATTTCATATAAAAAAGAACAGAATCATCATAAAAGTCATATCTATTCTGGAAACGTATAAACAAAACTCCCCAAGTTCCGACCAAGGGGTCATTCAGGAGACCCAAAGTGTGATCTATGGCTGTCCAGAACTGCATATCTATTGATGGAAATTGACGGCCTGTAGGCTTGTCGACGTACCGTATGTGGAGGGATTTGTTAAACACTTTGTCTAGGGATCTTAAGCTTCGAATATGCCAGCATATGACCAAAACTACGGACCAGCAAGACAGTTCATTTGTTGGGATACGGGCCGTAGGTGAGGGGCAATGATGGTAGCTGCAATTTCTGCTGGTGTCTCCGAAAAAGCTAGAGGTTTTGGGGTGTTCACTTAGCATTCCTAATAGTAGTTGTATGGTTCCTTAGGATCATTTTAAGTGCATTTATAAGCCTTAAACACTTAAATGAATTTATTTTTTCAAAATTAAACCCATAAATTCCTAAAGAACTATCTAGAACTCTATTGGAGCCAAAACTCAAGATGGAACTTGGATTGAATATTCTTTGGTGATTCTCCACAAATTATTCATCAAATTTCGTGGTCTATTATAAATGGAGGTATGGTATTCATTCTTAAATATCTTTTATTCAAGGAGCCAAACTTCAAGATGATTTCCGATGTCTTTCAAAAGATGAATTTGTCCTATTTTGATATCAATCCATGTATTCTTCCACAAATAATTTTGAATCATTGTATAATTATGGAATTAATGTGAATTTTAAAATTTTAACCTAAAAACTCTATGAACCCATGCAACTCAATAAACCCTAGTTTTGACTAATTTGTGGGTGATTTGATTATGTCATTATTCTATGGAATTCTTGTGTAGTTTTTTTAGGTACACTGTTTTATGAATTTTTCATGTTAGAATCGTTACTAGTCTGCCTTAAATTGATGTTCTATTATATTTGATACATTGTATATTCTAATTGTTGGATTGAATTGTAAACTATGGCTATTGGTAAGAGCCTTGGTATATTGTGTTTGATGAATTGACTATGGATTGAAGTTGTGAGATTGGATTAATGTTATGTTGACCTTACTTTCTCTATATTGTGTAGTGTTCTCCTTAGATAGTAGTGATGTTTGGCCACCTATGGTAGTGGTACCTATGTGCTTTACTTGTGAATTATGTGGCTTTGTCGGCATTACTTTTTGTATTGTGAATCAATGTGGCCTTGTAGGAATTACTTTATGTATTATGGCTTCTATTATGTTGTAACTTGAATATGTGAATATTGTAAATTCTTTATGACTTATGTGTTTATGTGGAATTAAATTGTAAGTTCTTCTAGATGATGATATGTTTCTCTGGTAGGCTATAGTGAAGTCATAATGTGTATTACTTTATATTGAATCATGATTCTTGTTGATAGATTATACCAAACTTGTGATAGTTTATTGATGATACTATAGTAGTTAATAGAGTGACCTGTAGAAAATATTTGTTGTATAGATGTTCTTCATGAATGATATGCTATATGTGGAGTATCATTGGGTCTTGTTTTTCTATACTTTTGTACCTTACTTGATACATGTACATGTGAATATGAATTCTAGAATTAGAATGCTGAAGTTTCTTAGTCTTGTATGTGAGATTGACATATGACCTTGAATATTGCTAAGAAGGTCCTTTACGTGTAACCTCCAACCTAGTTGGAAGGTTCTGATATCCTTAAAGTTGAAAGTCGTAACAGTATCCTTCTTGTGTGAATGGTGACTTAGGGTCTGTTTAATGGAACAACATAAAATAATCCTTAGGAAAATCATTGATCTACCATCTTGACAATTATAAGTAGCCTTAGTGGACCCTCTTTTGTAAGGTTTAATGTAATTCGGTTGTGAACTAGATAAGGAACCTTGTAATGTACTACTTTATTGAAATAATCTATGAGAACAAATGCTATAACCGAGTGAGTATGATTGGGAAGTTTCTCTAACTACGATTACTTTAGAGAACAAAAGAACCCTCGATGTTCCTTAACAATGCGCCTATATGGGATGTATCCTAGTTCGACCATAGGCAAGTACAAAACCCTCCATCTGATTAGGTCCATGACTCCGGATTCCATGCATAACTAGTATGGTCTATGTCGGTTATTGCCTATTCTCATAACATTGAATACCTACTAGTGTTTGAGAAGTTCTTTGATGTTTCGGTAGTGGTATGGGACGCCATCTAGACATTGCACGATTAGGCTTTGAAGATGTTAGTGAGCATGTACCGAGGTCGTCTACAAGACCATTACTTGAATGAACTTATTTGTTGAATGTCTCTTAAGTGAACTAATAAAGATTACTGAAGATCAAAATCATACTAATGAATGTGTACTAACTTCGAGTAGTTTAAGGGTTGCGGAGTTAAGGTGTGAAGGGGCATAGGACTTGTTTCTTCATGTCTTACCTAGGCAAGTCTTAAGAATAACAATTATAGGAAACTAAATTGATAAGTAGACATTATCTAAACTTAGGTTGTCTTAATGATTATTTAGGTAAGATTGGAGAGGGTGTATGGGCGGTCTCTTCTTGAGTTACATAATTAAGTCTTTTGATAAACGTTTGGTGAAGAATGTAATATTATATATTATTGCGTGTGATGAGAATTATCTTATCATATGTAATTTAAAGGATCTCTTAGGTGTGTAAAGGGATTGTATGGGAGATCGCTTCATAACTCACTCAAATGAGCCTTAGAATCACATTTGCCTGGAGGATCTCATGTTTATGTGTTTCAATATATTCTTCATGTTATATTGTGATGTGGGAGTTTCATTTGAAGTTACAGTGAAGTCATTTTAATGCTCAATGTAAGATTTTATGATTTCATATAATTTAGATGTGTCTTGGAATGTATTCTAAATGTGACGATTGGTGTTCAAATGTTGTTCTTATACTTTTAATATGATGTTTTAATAAAAAAGTTCATGTTTCTGATAAATGTTTGTTCCTCATGATTTTATGCACTATGACATACTTAGTACATACATTGTAGTCATTCCATTTACTTTGTTATATCTAAAGGTGTAGGTGGAAGGTGAGAGAATCCTTGATGCAAAGCTTTGAAGTAAGGAATCTTTCAGGCAATGTTGAAGTATGTCGTCACAAGACTCGAGGGAATAACTATCGTTAGCCTACTTTTGCTCAAAGTATTGTAATAGACTAAGTTTCTATATTTCGTATTGTATGGGCCGTGTCTCAAGTATTCTTGAGTCTAAGATTTGCATATTTGCGACTTAGTATTTTCCTATTGTTTGATATGAAAGATGTTTTAAGATATTTCATATGAAATGTTTTAACTCAGCACTACTTTTGTTAAATGTATGTAATTAATGATGTAAAGGGTCTTGTACAAGACCTTTGAGAAGTCAAGTACGCCGTGTAACAACACAAGAACATTATATCTTCTAAGGTGTACTCTCGGGATGTCAGAGAAGTTGAGAATTTCTTCTTAAGTAAATTGACCTTTGTGTAAAACTTGCATATAATTATTATTCCGTCTGTGTATGTTGTGATTATTATCCGATAGTCCCTCCTTGAACCTAACAAAACATGGAAATGTCATAAATGATTTCACGACTCGGGAGAACCCCCTAGAGGTAACATGGTGTACTTGACCTTTATGAGGTCTTGTATAATCCCATTCAAAATTACTAATCCCATTGCTATAGGAAATATAGAGAAAAACTAAAACTTTTCATAGCAATTTATATTCTAGAATCATCAAATCATATATATAAAATATAATAATAGACAGTTAGACTGTATATCCCTTTTTTCCTAAATAGACTCGACATCAATAGAGTAGAGTAGGGACACAACCCTTCACAACATAAAACAATAACTAAGCTATTACATACACTTTGGATAATAAACTTTACAGAGGAAATCCTAAAATCGGAAGGATCCCTTTCTGCATCTTGGGAAACATTTATCAAGCCCTTCAATTTAAGAGACATCCTCTAGTAATCCATTACCTACACTTTGTGTAAAAGGTGAAGAATAATTGTACTAGTACAAGAATGCACTAAGAAAGACAACCATACAAAAATATTCATTTAAATAGGACATTTAGTTAGAATCCATTTATTATGTCTTTTTGTAAAACTTCTTGAGCATCAACAAAATAAGCATCATATAACTTTCATACTTCATATAGACATGCACAATGGTCACAACATCACATAAATCCACCTAATTCTTTTAAGTCACATTTAGCATTTTATAACATTTTCTTTCTTTCATCTACCTTAAGTCCTTTATCCCCAAGTAACCCTCTAGTAATACTTGGTGCAATGTGTGAATAGTGTTTCATTCCGCTAGCCACAATCAAACATCACTATAACACTCCGTTAGTACAATACCTAATTGAGAGCCTCACATGAAGTTCAAATATTTAGAATACTATTTTAGGGACTATAATACGGATAGATTCAAATGGTCAGGGAACGTCCATGACATTCAGTGAATTATGAAATGTGCACTATTGTGCCTTGGCAAGTTTCAAGGGGTTCTGAAAGTCGGAAATAAATGAAAATTTGTAGAAGGGTGTTCCACATGTGTTAGAGTGTGTTTAGGCTCTAAACGTCCGGATACGACTCTCCACGGACCGCCGTAAGGGTCCTTGGGGAGGACCCTTGCCTTTAATCAAAATCTACCATTCTAGGTAGTGTGCAAGGACGAGCAAAGCAATGAGTCATCAATTGATCGACACTCCCTCGATGGCTCCGTCATTCATAACCTAGCCATTTATGAAAAAGGCCCAAAATCACAGTATCTAACCTAATCGATGCCTTGCCATTACTGTGGAGTCAATGCACCTAAGGATCGCGGCCTGGGGTCTCGTAGGTAGGGGTCTGTTTTCGCCTTCTAATTTATCGTAAGTCAACTAATTAGTTAGTTGGTAAGTTGGTTAATTTATGTTTAAGGGGTGTAGAATTAAGTTAGTTAAGTTTATATATAACATATAAACCCAATTAAAGTAAGCCAACACCCCACAATTCCCAAACTCAAATCCCTATACCTTCTCTCTATTTTCTCTCTCTTTTACGAACGAACACCAACGAAGAAATGGTTCAAAGGATTTAGGGCTGCAAAAATTCAACTTTAGCTCTATCAATCTTTAATTATTGTTAAGGTATGGGAACACTTCACCTTTTGAACTGCTTTCCCCAAATGATTCATTCAAATTTATTACAAAAAGTTGTATTTAGTGACGATGAGTTGCATTTGAAGTATTGAATATGATTAGATTTAGAAAGATATAATGTGAAGAATTTGATAATATCCTTATATGATTATTATGCATGTGAGATCATGTTGAGGCTATGTAAATCAAAGTTTTAAATGATTTTTCTTATGTGTTATAGATTATGAGATGACTGTAAGTTAATCTCACTAATGATGGTTCTGTTATAAAATGAAGTTCTCATCCTATGCCTAATGAGCTAAATGATATGAAATACAAGGGGGTTAGTCTCCTATGACCTAAATTAATCTATGATTATATTGAATGACTTAATGGCATTTAAAAAAAAGAACTTTAGCTTGGCACCGAGTAAACTTGACAATGAGAGATGTTGACTCCCCCATATCAGGGATATTCACCAAGGGTTCTCAGGAGATAGTAACTATAATGAAATATTTCCTAAAGAGATTCCAACACATGTCTCCTTGTTCTTTAAAAAAGCTGACCCTAGAGAAAAATTAACTAGTTGATCCACCGAGAATATTATGTTCATGTTTTAGTCCTACCTTGGCAAGTACACTACCGACTTTTGGTATAGGGTTTCATGACACCGGAAACCATGTTTATCTCACATTTTCTATTGTAAGTTAAGGCGATTGTTCCCAAAGTAAAATATAGGTAATAAAGTGAACTCTAAATAGGGGACTTACGTTGTTCTTCTTAGTGTAGGTAGGGGTATTGGACTCTATTTACCTATATATTGCAGTAGTTAGCCTTAAGAGAAGTCCTTAGCGGATATTCTTATACTTTTATGACTTTAATGATACGCAAATATTGACTTTACTTGTTGATTACTCTAAATGATGTTAGCTTCACTTATGATCATGTTATTGGTCTATATTTCTATAAATGGTGAGTACTACTCATGATGCTTTGTCATATAATGTTAGGCATTACATATGATCTCTTTCCTTGTTTACTTGATTATGTAGGATTATGGGACTTCACATGACCACTGCACTTGTATGCTTGGGATAGAATTGTTTGTAAGGGTCTTACAGATTATGATGATATGAACTCTTGTACATGCTTTGTTGTTATGATATTATGTTGGAGTTTCGTTCTTTATATGATCTTGATAAGCTACTATTAATGTTGATATGAATTTATGTTGATAGTATCCATGTTGACTTGACTTTATTGATGATGTTTGTCATGTTTTGCACACCGACTTGTGTTAATGAAGATGTGATCATTGGCTTGTATGTGTTCTTATTTTTGCATTACGGCTATCAAATGTAACTTAGCATGACTTTTAAAAAAATGTCCCTTTATGCATGAATAAATTTTTTATGTGCATGTGTTTCCATACATAGTACAAGTGGATGTTCTCATACATAATTCTTCGCCTTTTCCCAAATAATGTAAATTTGGGCCGTTGAAGTATCAAGGTTGATTGTAGGAAGACTTGGACTTTTCCCCATGTTTTGGTAGGTCCTCAATATTCGAGGATGGTTTCTTCCATCTAGCTTAGTCGGATTTTCTAATGTCTAAAAACAATATTTTCTCTCTTACTGTTGAAGATATTGTTGTATTCTCTAGCTGGTAATTATCAATTTCTATTGAGGGACATGCCCAAATGTTCTACTTATTTTAGATGGTTTAATGTGAAACGGTATTCTAGACATTATTTTTATATGTTATGTATGTTGTCAACACGGTAAGCCTGTGAAAGCTTCCTATGCGAGGAGTCTAAGTAAAATCTATATGTGTATATGTTTAGCATATGAGAGGTCTATTTAAACCTCTATAGGTAGAAATTTTTAAATATTTTCGCATTTTAACCTATAAAATGTATGTTGAATGCTAAGAGGCTAGTCTTAGTGGTCTCCGTGGACGACGACGTTCGTTACATCTAGTGGGTGCTTCCCAATCGTGACAATAAACTTAAGTTCACAAAGGTGAACATTCATTCAACCTTCATTAACTCAAACATAAACATTTATGGAACTATAGAACATCATGAGACACATCCTTCAGATATGACATAACATGCTTCATAAACTAGATAGGAGACTCATTTCAAGACAACATGGAAGTCAAGACTTCAAACATCATCATAGTAAGGCAACAGTAAACCTTAGCATATCATAACATTAGTTCATGTAAGCATCATAAGACCCTACTTATAATCCCCATATTAGCCTACTACTGCGATGTAAATGTGAAGCCCCATAACCTCACATATACTATGTAAACTCACAAAGAGACCACAAGCATACAATATACTTCATACATCAACATTACAACTATGGTATACTACATGTTTATAAAGTAGGCCCTATATCATATAGTCAATAAGACCAACGTTATGCATCTAAAGTGAGACCTCATCATATACACACAATACAACTCATACTATGACTATAATCATAACCAGTAGGTAAGTACCATATTGTCGTACATTATATATATATATATATATATATATATATATATATATATATAAAACCTTCCTACAACTCCCTTTCAGAACTACCTGGGAGATACATGGGTAAAATCTGATACCCCCATAACAGGTAGGTAAATACCATAATGTCATACATTATATATATATATATATATATATATATATATATATGCATATAAAAAACCTACCAATAACCCCCTTTCAGAACTACTTGTGAGATACATGGGTTAAATCTGATACCCCCACCTATACTAAGAAGCTTCCTTTAGGTTATCATAGTTAGAGTTTATTTCGTTACTTTCATTGTCAATTTTACTTTAGGGATAACCTATCCTTAACCGACAATAAGACCATGTAAGATAAATATGAAATTTGGTGTCATTGGACCCTACACCGAAAGGAGGTGCTCTACTTGCCTAGGTAGAACATTAACATCATGATAGCATATCGGTGGAACCACTTGATAGGTACAATGTGGGAAACATAGTTAAGGAACTGGGATATATGTATTGGACCCACCCATTAGCATTTGAGCTCTCATATCGTAAGAACAATGGTGAACCTCCCTTCTATTGTGGAGTTAACACCCCTCATTGCCATGTTCATTCGGTACTAATTTAAGTTCCCCTTTTGAAAATCTTTTATTAATATTACTTTCATAAAAATAGGATTTACGAGAATTCACCCCTCATATGCTTATCTATTACATTATAGATAAGAATTTTCCCTTCATCAACCTAAATCATGTGAGAATATCCTTTAATATTGACATAGCATGTTCATAGTATAGTCTAGCTTAGTGTACAAATGAGCAAACCTTTCGAAAGACCCTACATTACTAGAGTATCATAACATCTTTCAATCATGCATTCATGTGTTTGTACATGCTTATATATGAGGAAACCTTTCACATACCACATTAGACACTACGTATAGGTATACTTCCTAATATCATATACTTGACATCATAGGATACTTTCATTTTCATAGCATAATCATGCATTCGTATTCCTGTAAATAAAAAACCATTCTAGGAACTATTCTATCAAGCTGAACATGTTATAAGCAAACTCCCATACCCTTACCTACACCAGTTCACCTATCAAATCATCCTAATTAAGATACATTTTCATACATTCATGGACATATACTTTACATGCCTAGTAGTAGGTAATTATGCATAGGAAGAACTATCCATTCCTTAGTTATCACGAATCTATTCTACTCAAGACGTGCATTAACTATGACTGTGTGTATATTGGTCAACATGATTACATAATGGCTATCAACATAATATTGAGGGATCAAATATCTTAGGATCACAACACACATTCATGCATAGAACACCCACCACATTATAGCATACGAGCCAAGACATCTTCAATCTTTAAATCTAAGACTCCTAACCATGCTTTAGACAATTAATTAATGTAGGGGTAAATAGGTAGGGTTCATCCATTAATATAACTTCATAAATGTTATACAGATAGACCATACCTAACTCTAAAGCCTTCATTTAAACGTAGTAGACATTATCATTACTTAGAATATGATAATAGCATTGGAGACAAGGTATATAACTCCACATTGTGTGATAATCATAACAAAAGATTCGCAATATAGTAATTTTACGTGAATTCCATTATAATAACATATAGAGATTGAGTAGAAAGTATACACCGCAATTATAAGTGGATTATACCACACAATGTCATTCAGGGTCAATTAAACTACTAATTCTTTACAAAGTAAACGAAATAAGGCAATTTATCAATTATGCAAGCTTTGATTATCATTGATCAACTCCCAATAATTCAGCATCAATTCATATAGAAAACAATAGCTAAAAGCATTAATACATAATCGAAATCATAATTCACCAACAACTCAACAAGATAAGATTAACCACATTATAGGCTAAATTGAGAATTTAGAAAGATCATGGGTTCTTCATAAAATTGGATCAAAAATCATCAATAAAACATTACATATCATCTATTCACCATAAGCATGTTTTTAAAAATATTTTGACAATGAACAAATGGCTAGATTGAAAGATTGACAGTTTGATCATGAATTCTTCGTTCAAAACATTGGAAAGAACTCTTTAGATGAAAGAATAACTAACGATGAAGGATAACCATACATCATTACATAGGAATACCACGAAAACATAATGAAGAGACCATGAAAATCAAACCACTAAGGTGTTCTTGAGCTTCATCTCCAATGGAGGTTTCTAGAGAGAGTTTGTTTTGAGAGGTAAGGTCTAATTCGAAGAATGAATTTTGGAATTGAGTTTTGATGTTATTAACTAACTTAAAATATAAAAAAATAGATAAATTAACTCTCTATGGTTTATTTAGGAGGTGAGGTGAATTTCATATTCACCCCTTTAAATGACAGCGTGTTGCAGGTAGAACCTGTACGTTCAATCGATGTGCATGGTAAAGGACCGTTGATGGAGCAATGGTGTCCTGCTACACAATAATTGTTTGAAACTGAGACTCTTTCATATGAAGCTTATATATAAACTTCTAATTTTTTAGCAACTCCCCCAATCGACGGGGCATAGATCCATGCATGGTACAATGTTCATTGGGTCGTCGATTGGATACTGCAAAGCAGTCCTTCGTGAGACTTATGATCCTCCTAAGAAACATTTGGGTGGTCCTCGGGGTTTCGCTCCCAGACATCTCAAACATAATTAGGATAAAACATATGTAAAGGTACTTTCCTATTAATTTGAGCACTATAAAACAGGTAAAAAATGCAAATGCACACGAGGACATATTAGCATGATTAAAAACTAATTTTAAAACATCTTAGACATTTTTGAATGTTTGACCTCCAAATAAGTTAAAATAAATCGTACATACTGGTAACCACGTAATTAATATATGCTAACCTTTTTAGGCACATGAGAGTCTCTAGACACCTTAATCCATTTTAATGTTCCTTAAACATGACGTTGATGGTATTATTTCTAAATTATAAGATGGTAGTTGATCTACATTATTCATGATGTAAGTAAATCTAGTATTAGTTGCTTAACTTTTGTCATGAGTTGAAGTGTGTACATATCTATGTGTGCATTTAAAATATAATTTGTGTTTAACCTTATGATGGAATGATAAGCATTCCTAAAGTTCCTCCAAATGGCAATAAGCATGAAGAAGCATGTGTGCACTACTAGTATTTTTTGTCTAGTTCCTACTTACTTGTGTTGTATTGAGTGAACAATGATATGAAGATGGTTTACCTTGTATGTTTGGTGAATTGACTATGATATTATGCATTATTAGATGCCAGTTGGGTTGTTGAGACCTTGGAAGTGTTTTAGTGTAATTAGAGGGTTAATGTTTTTCTAGTGGGGGATATAGTAACGACCCCCAAATAGAAATAGAATGAATTGTATCCTCATATGAGTTTTATGAGTTAATAACTTGTTAAAATAATGAAGAATAGCCTTTGAATTGAGTGTTAAAGAGTTTGGATGTCAAACGTCAAGGATGACGTAGACGTTTGAAAACTAGTTGCTTGCTTGCTAATGTGTCCTTGTATTTTTGCCAAATATTTATGTGTTGTTTGGAGTCTAAAATAGTGGAGGTATCCCTAATGACTTAATAAATATGCTTAGGGTAAAAACTTCTGGCTACGACTTCCCAAGGACCACTCTAGGGATCATTAAGGGAGACCTAACTTGAGCCGAGAAGCTGCCCAAGGAAGAAGCCAATTTATCATGCATGAAACCAGTACGCATAGCGGGCTTGGTTCACCTATGGAAAAAATAGTGCGGTCCATGTCGCCGACTCTACTTTGCCAAAACATAATTCGAAAAATCATGTAGGAACCAATTAATGTGGGGTATTTTGGGGTTCTTTAGAGGGTGGTTTTAAATGGTTTTCTCATTCATATTTAACCTCATTCCCAATTTATAAAATAAATACCCAATGAGAAATCAATAATCCAAAACCCCATTCTCCTCAAAATTCTCTCAAAACTCCATTAGATTCCAAACACAAGCTCAAGCTACAAGATGAATTTTCAACTGATTTCTCCTCCAATTTCATCTCTTTAATCAATAATTTATGTGTATATTTGAGTCTTGAGTAACCTTTCATTCAATAAGTTCTATCAACGATTTTCAAAAGGGATTCAAAGACAAAAATTCCCAATTTTCAATCTAAGCAAGGTTCCTTCTAAAACATCTTTATAAGCCATTCTAATGATTAATAAATGTTTAGTTACAGTTTTTATGATTATTTCCTATGGAATTTATGAAAGAACCCATGGTCCTCCTATTTCCCAGATTTTGCCTATAATGTGGGTCTTGTGATCTTGATTGGATATTCATTGACTTGTGCCTAGATAGATGTTGAATACTATTCCTATCTTTATCAATTGATTATTAATTGTTTATGAGAGATCTATTATTGACCATGGTTTGTAGAATAGGTATGTTGCCTAAGTTATAGTCTATAGTATGAGGATTGATGTTTTGTGGTATGGTCCACCTATGGTGGCGGTCTTTATTCCATGTCTATCATAACATGTTGTGGTCATCATCTTGAGGTAAATAAATGTAGATTGATTTATATGATAATTATCATGAGTATCAAGGTTATTTTTGATGTCATCACTTCTAGTATCATAATCTAGGTGAATTGATTATGTGAAGTAAAATATGTCTGATGATTTTAGGGTACATTATGGTCTACATGCTTAGTTGTGATGAGTATTATTGTATAATTTCCCATACCTATATGAACCATATATGAATATGTTATCTTATGCAAGTCAGGACTCTTCTATTCTAATGTTGAATATGCTCTTGTCTCCTATGATGTAATGTGGGTGTGTGATCTAGATTCCCTTGATGTCCTATATGTGAATTGTTCATGAATTGAGGGATACATTGTATAATTGTTATTATCCTTTGAAGGGTTGTTTCTTAACTAACTGTGTTTTCTCTTTTGTATTAACATGATAACCAGTTTGAAATGGTAATTGCCCTAACTTCTAGTCTACAATATGAGAATTGATGTTATGTGGTATGGTCCACCTATGGCGGCAATGTTTATTTCTTGTCTATCTTTAAATGTTGTGGTAATGTCCTTGAGGTCAATATATGTAGATTGAATTGATATGATTATTATCATCAGTATGAAGATTATATGTGTAGTCCGCAATTCTAGTATCATAATCTAGGTGTATCCATGATGTAAAGTAGAATGTATGTGTCGATGTTAGGGTAACTTATGTTCTACATGCTTTGTTGTGATAAGCACTATTGTATAATTGTTTGTACGTATAGGAATATGTAATCTTACTCATGTTAGGTGTCTTCGATTCTAATGTTCTATATGTTTTTGTCTCTTTTGATGTAATGTGTGTGTTACTACATTTCCCTCTAAACTAGACTATATTATGAATATGATATAATTATGTCAATGGATATTCTCACAAAATGTTGGTTCTATGAAGAAAGGACATTCTCATCCTAGAATCATTAAGTTATATTATATACGAGGGAATTAAGGAACTATGCCTTCTTTATGAACTAGTGCTAATTAAAGGCTTAAAGTTGTTTAAAAGGGAGTTTGAGCATAGAACCGAGTAAACATAAAAAAATACAGTGGGAACTTCATGTCTAGTAATACCGGGCTCCAACCGGAGGACCTTCTTGTTTAGAAAATTTGTGTTCCCAACATAGATGTTGTCTTATGAGATCGTAACCTCCACGTATAGAAAGTCAAGGTTTCTAGTAGCAATCTCGTTGTTCCATAACTACATGCCCCCATAGGTCTTAGCTGAGTGGATCCACTAAAATTGTTATTATGTATGCATGTCCTAACTTTGAAAGTAGTACCCTCTCTTTTCGATGTGGGAGTTGAAAACCTTATTCCATGTAGCTCACATGGTCTATGTCAGTTATGGCAATGTCTTCGAAAAGTTAAGAAATGAACTAAGATAAGAATATGCACTCTTATCACAACTCCTTGAGAATTTTACTTATTATAGGTAGGACTCTTGACCTTACCCATGTATTGCTCAAGTTAACATTAAAAAAGGATTAGGTTTGAGACTCTTATGAAACAAAGACTTGTGTTTAGCAATATTTAATATGAATGCATGTTATAGTAGCTTTTCTTATGTCAAGACATGAACTATGATTATGTATATGAATTTCACTTATGAATTCTGAATGGGTTCGCTTAGTATGTGTGAAGGAATGTGACTCGATATGTACATTAAAGAAGTGAACTTGTAAAGGAGTTGTGTGCGTAGTTTAACTATTAGATGAACTAAATGGGTAATTACTAAGGGTGTAATAAATGAATGGGTTCTTATATGATTCTATGACGTATGGTAGTCTCATGTATAATGATAAATAATCATGTTGTGACTTGTTGAATATGATGTGGCTAGTCTACAGTTGCTGCCTAAAATTACTTGGTGTGAGTAGTACTATGGGATGCTACTTTCATATTGTAATGGGATGCTACTTTCATATTGTACTAGAGTGAATAGGGGGTTATCTTATGTGACACCCTGTAAAAAAAATAGACCAAAATCAGCTTTTCAGACATCTAAAGTTGCAATCGACGGTTACCATAGGTGCACCATAGCCTTACCCACGACCCGTACTAAACATCCGTCATTTGTGACAGAAAATGTCCCATGACGCAGACCAGACAAATATTAATTGTGTCGGTCGACGGACAAACCTATTGTTAGTAAGTTAGACTAAGGTCTCTCATCTGTTCCCGTCAATCAAGAAGCCATTTACCCACTCTCTAACAAGAACCACGATCGACCCGTATGGATTGTAAATTGACCTATGAACTGTAGGTGAAAATTTGAATACATTTAAGGTTAAAATGTTAATGACTAAACTTAAAATTATTATAATTAGGTGTCCCATAACCTATGAAATTATAGATAATTTACGTAGGTTCCCATAGTCACCAAGTTGGATAAGATCAGATCTCCGAGTAAAAAGTTATACCCATTTAATTAAAGGCTTGTCGAACGAACCAAAATGACGGACTATCGATTGAACAATGGCCTGTTAGTCAAGGTTCTCTTTTGGTCTGATAACAATTGACTCAGGGTCTCTTTGTTAGGTAGTGTAGCCTGATTAATTTTAGGTTTTCTTATTTATTCTCTATTTAAGGCTTTCCTATTTTTTCTCTATTTTACGCTTTCCTATTTATTCTCTATTTTCAGCTTTCCTATTTATTCTCTGTAACCAAAAATACTCTGATTTATTAATTTAAATGTACCTCACCGCCGTGGAAGTTTACTCACAGGGTGTTACCACGAAATATTTGTTTTCTCTTTCTCTCTCTAGATCTCTCATCTCTTTCTCTTGAAAGTTCTTGCGTTCTTCATTCATCTAGTGTGAGTGCGTGGATTCGATCCTAACAATTGGTATAAGATCCAAGAAGATTCAACACAATCACTGAAGATGGTTAGTTCGAAGCTTGGAATCGAGAAGTTTGATTGATCCGATTTCAGTTTCTGGAAGATGCAGATTGATGATTTTCTGTACCAGAAAGATCTTCATGAGACGTTGACTGGGGTGAAGCCAGAATCCATGACGCAGGAGAAATGGAAACTCAAGGATCGCCAGCCTCTAGGGTTGATCCGGTTGACTTTGTCAAGAAACGTGGCGTTCAACATTGTGAAGGAGAAGACTACGTCTGTCTGTTGAAGGCACTATCAAAAATGTATGAAAAACCATCGGCTATGAACAAGGTATATTTGATGCGTAGATTGTTCAATTTACAGATGTCTGAGAGTGTACCCGTTTCTGATCATATAAAAGAGTTCAATATTATTGTGAGTCAAATCGATTCTGTGGATATTAATTTTGAAAATGAAATTAAGGCGTTGATTTTGATGTCATCTCTGCTCGAGTCTTGGGATACTGTTGTTGCTGCGATTAGCAGTTCCCGTAGACATGAGAAACTGAAGTTTGATGAATTCCCTGATATTGTTATTAGCGAAAGTATTCGCAAACGAGAAGTGGGAGATTCATCGGGCAGTTAGCTCAGCGTTGATCGAAGGGTGAGAAGTAAGACAAAAGGCCAAAATCAACATGGTCGATTAAAATCAAAGAATAAAGGAAAATCCCTGTACAGATCAAATGTGACTTGTTCGAACTGTGGAGAAAAAAGGCATTTTCGGACGAACTAAACAAAGCCAAAGAAGAAACAGAATCAGAAATTTTGAGATGACAATGATTCTGTAAATTCAGCATAAGACATTGGGGATTCTCTAATCCTTAGTGTGAATAACCTAGTTGAATCATTGATTTTGGATTCTGGTGCATCTGTCCATTCATCTCCAAGCAAGGAATTGTTTCAAAATTTCAAATCTGGAAATTTTGGAAAAGTATATCTTGCTGACAATAAAGCCTTAGATATTGAAAGAAAGGGGGATGTTTGCATAAATACAACCTCGGGAAACCAGTGGACATTGGAGGATGTCAGATATATTCCTGGGATCAAGTAAAATTTGATCTCTGTTGGTCAGTTGGATAGCACGGATGTGCAGCAATGTTTGGGAAAGGTTTGTGGAACATCGTGAAAGGTGCTATGGTAGTAGCTCGTGGCACCGAATCTGGAACCTTGTACACCACTGCAGGGTGTATAAACATGGCCGTTATTGTTGAAGATGCTTCCGATTTATGTATTTGGCACAACAGACTTGGACACATGAGTACTAAAGGAATGAAGATGCTGGTTGCAAAAGGAGCATTAGACGGTCTGAAGTCTGTTCATATGGGTCTTGAGAGAGCTCTGTTATGGGCAAATAGAAAAGACTAAGCTTCACAAAGTGTCCTAGAGAGCCAAAGAAAGTGTAGTTGGAAATGGTCCATACAGATGTTTGGGGACCATCTCCAGTATCATCACTTGGAAGATCCAGATTCTATATTACCTTCATTGATGATTTCAGTAGGAAGGTATGGGTTTACTTCTTGAAGCATAAGTCAGATGTGTTTGCAATTTTCAAGAAATGAAAAGCTGAAGTTAAGAATCAGACCGGTTTTAAAGTCAAATGCCTAAGGTCTGACAATGGAGGAGAGTATGACAAATTAGAGTTCAAGGCGTTCTGTGCAGCCGAGGGAATCAGATTGATGAGAACAGTCCTGGTAAGGCAACGCAGAATGGAATTGTTGAGAGGATGAACAGAACATTGAATGAGCGTGCAAGGAGTATAAGGATACACCGTGGGCTACCCAAAACACTTTGGGTGGATGTTGTGAGCACAACTGCATATTTGATCAACAGGGGACCATCAGTTCCTTTTAGGTTCAAGATTCCAGAGGAGGTGTGGACACGAAAAGAACTCAAGTACTCACAGTTGAGGACTTTTGGTTGCACTGCTTATGTTCATGCTGACCTAGAAAAGAGAGACAAACTTGATGCCAAAGCTGTGAAGTGTTACTTTATAGGATATGGTTCTCATTTGTTTCGTTACAAGTTTTGGGATGACAAGAACAGAAAGATCCTAAGACATTGTGACGTGACATTTGATGAGTTGGTCTTCTACAAGGAGAGAGAGCAGAAGGTTCTAGAGATTACAAAGCAAGTGGGAGTTGAGGTTGAGTTGGAGAAGTGTAACCCCAGAGATGTAGAAGAATATACTCAACCAACTCGTACTGCAGAATCTGAAGTGCAACAAGTTACACCTGAGCAGGTGCTATGGAGATCATCCAGATCCATCAGGGCACAAGATAGGTATTCACCTTCATTACACTATCTATTGTTGAATGATGAGGGGGAACCAGAGTCTTTTGATGAGGCCCTACAGGTGGAGGATTCGATCAAGTGGTAGCAAGCCATGGATGATGACAAGAGGTCACTTGAGAAAAACGACACATGGGTGTTGACTGAGCTACCTGCAGGGAAGAGAGTTTTGCTGAACATGTGGGTGTTCATAATCAAGACTGAACAAGATGGCAAAAGAAGGTTCAAGGCTTGTTTATTCGTTAAAGGATATTCACAGAGGAAAGGTATTGATTATGCTAAAATATTCTCTCCTGTTGTGAAGTTAACCTCTATTTAAATTCTTTTAAGTGTTGTTCAATAGGAGAATTTGCATCTAGACCAAATGGATGTAAAAACAGCGTTTTTACATGGAGATATGGACAAAGAGATCTATATGCAGCAACCTGAAGGATTTGTGGTTCAAGGCAACGAACACATGGTGTGCAAGCTCACCATGAGCTTGTATGGACTAAAGCAAGCTCCAAGGCAGTGGTACAAGAAGTTTGACTCCTTCATGACCAAGAGTGGATTCTGCAAAGTTGAAAAGTATCCTTGTTGTTACTTCAAGAAATACATTAAATTATATGTCTTTCTACTCTTGTATATGGATGATATGTTGATTGTTGGATCTAGTATGAGGGAGATTAACATTCTGAAGACAAGGTTGTCTGCAACATTTGAGATGAAATATTTGGGTCCAGCAAAATAGATTTTGGGGATGAATATTTCTTAGGATAGATCTGCTGGCACTTTATATCTATCTCACGAGTTGTACCTTCAGAATGTACTAAGCAGATTCAGGGTTAATGATGCTAAACCCAGGACTACTCCATTGGAAAATCACTCTAACTCGTAAAAGGAAAAGTCACCCAAGAATGCCGAGGAGCATGATCACATGGCACTTGTTCCATATGCTTCAGCAGTTGGTAGTTTGATGTATGCTATGGTCTACACTAGACCTGATATAGCACATGCAGTGGGAGTTGTTAGCAGGTACATGGCGAACCCTGGGAAAGAGTATTGGGAAGTTTTGAAATGGGTTTTGAGATATATGAGAGGTACATCCAGTACTTCACTTTGTTTTGGCAAAGGCAAGATGACTATACAGGATTTTGTGGATTCTGATCTTGGTGGGGATGTTGACTCGATCAAGAGTACATCCAAGTACATTTACACCATAGGTGGAATAGTAGTGACTTGGATGTACAGGCTTCAGAAGTGTGTTTCTCTTTCATCTACTGAAGCTGAGTATGTGGCAATGCCTGAATCTTGGAAAGAGATGATATGGCTGGCAGATTATCTTGAGGAATTGGGCAACAGCAGAGCGATAAGATTCTTTACTCAGATAGCCAGAGTGCCATACAGTGGTGAAATATCAAGTCTATCATTCGAAGACAAATCACATCAGAAGGCGATACCATTTCACTAGCAGGGCAGTGGAGGATGGTGATATGTGCTTGGAGAAGATAGAGGGTGCAAGAACCTGCCAGACATGTTGACGAAATGTGTTGATGTTGGGAAAACGAGGTGATGTAAAACCTCGGTTGGTCTTCTATAGTTGTTACTACATGTGTTGTGGTGCGGTAAAGATGTTGATGATGAAGATATTTTTTTGTGAGAATTTATTTTTTGGATGACTGAGTCAATCTCCAAGTGGGAGAATTGTTAGGTACTGGAGCGTTATTAATTTTAGGTTTTCCTATTTATTCTCTATTTTAGGTTATCCTATTTATTCTCTATTTTAGGCTTTCCTATTTATTCTCTGTAACCAAAAATACTCTGGTTTATTAATATAAATATACCTCACCGCCGTGCAAGATTAATCACGGGGTGTAACCACGAAATATTGGATTTTCTCTTTCTCTCTCTAGATCTCTCATCACATTCTCTTGAAATTTCTTGTGTTCTTCATTCATCTAGTGTGTGTGCGTGAATTCGATCCTAACAGTTTTTGTCCTTTCCCACTTCCTATAAATCCTAAAATACGTGATTTTTACCCTAAATCACCAAATTAAAGTAAGTTTAAGTCTAGAAACTTAACTAAAACTTAACAAAGTAAAATCATTACATAAAAACAGAGAAAATTAAACATAACAATGGAGAAAAAGATCAAGAACCTTTTTTTAAGAACACACCAAGGTTCTTTCAATTCCAACCCTGAAATCTAAATATTTCTCTGTGGATTTCATCACCAGGTATGTGGGATTTCACTAGTGGTTTTATTTCACGCATTAGATCCCTAGTTATCAATCAATTCATGATTCTCTTATCATGATTAACCCTAGGGTTTCTCGAGTTACAATAGATCATCATAAATTAGTTAAATATATGTTCTGAATCATATCGTAAAGTTATTATTCAGTTTATCACATGGATTTCAGAACCCTAGATATGTATATTCATTGGTTCATGAATTGCACATTCTAGCTCAGATATTTAAGTTACTTCAGATATGCATGGATCAGTTATAAATGCATGTTTATTCTATTAATTCTTGCATTCTCAGTTTTCATATTTGTTTTTCAGCTTTCCAGTATTTACAGAAATTTAGCATGGTGTATTAGGTGCTCTCAATGAGGCGCATACATCGGACTCCACATTTAGCTCATGTGGTTTTATTAATTGTTATTAGTAGCTCCAACAGTTTAGTCAGATTCTTTTGCATTGACCATATTTACAAATCAACTAGTATTCAGTCTCAGCATATTATAAGTTTAATCATTGCATCAAGTTAGCTCATAATTCATTATAGATATCATGTTTAGATTATTATACATGCTTTTTTGCTTGTTCAGTTATGTTTTATTTCAAATTTAATATATCCTACATGCTTAGTACCTTCAAATACTAACACATACATGCGCTACATCTTCTTGTGATGTAGGTTCTGGTTCTCACATCTAGATTACGCTTAGATCGATTCCCGATCACTAGTTCACCATATTTAATGGTGAATCCTCATTCTCTGTAAACAATAGTCACTATTTTTTTAAGTATTCAGACCTTTAGTTTCAATTTTTTCTATACTTCGTTGCATGTCCCAACATTTGTATTAAGTTAGAGGCTATTTTAAGACATAGTTAGTTTCAGGTTAGTATTGACTAAATTCTTTTTTTATTAAACTCATCACTATTTCATTTATCTCACTTATAGAATATGGTATTCCCCATTTTTTCTTTTTTAATTATGATTTAGCTTTTGCATCAGTTATTTTATTTAGTATGCTCATGATCATGCCAAAAGAATTAGCTTGTTATCACTTGTGTTCCTAGGTCCCATGTCCGCGTCTCGGGGATAGCTTAGGTCCTGATAAACTTTGTATCAGAATAGTAGGTTTAAGATTCATAGGATGTCTTAAAAGCCACACTAAGTAGAGTCCTTTTGATGTGTGTGAAGTGCACCACATCTGATGAGAGTGAGGATACAAAATGTTTTAGGAAAAATTCACTTTCTTTTTACTCTTATCATGCATAAGGTATGATTTAATTCCATTCTAACATGACGTTCAACATTTTAGACCGTGTCTGCTTGTAGAGCTACCGCCAGGAATGCAAATGAAGCTTCTCCAGTCCCAGATCAGGAAGTCTCCAATGCTGTGTTTAGGAATGCCATAAAGATATTGGCTTAGATTATGACCAACTAGAACAATCGGGTTCATTCTCCTATGGATACAAATGTTGTATCAGCAGCAACAAGGGTCCGTGACCTTTTTTGGATTAATCCGCCTGAGTTCTTAGGATCCCAAAATAATGAGGATTCAAAATTTCTTGGATGAGATCAAGAGTATTACTTAGGACTTCTTTAGTGAGACCTTTCTGGATAGGTTTTTTCCAATAGGGTTGAGAGAAGCAAATTCTTAGGAATTTATGAACTTATGGCAGGGAAACATGACGGTCCAAGAGTATGAATTAAGTATAACAAACTATCCAGGTATGCTCCTCACATGGTTTGTCACTCTAGGGCTCACATGAATAAGTTCTTGTATGGAGTTTCATATTTCGTTAAAGTTAGTGCATAAATTCTATGTTATTGGGAGATATGAACATATGTAGGCCTATGTCTCATGCTCAGCATGTTGAGGGTGATAAGCTTAGTCAACATGCCAAGGAAAATAAAAATGCTAAGGCGGGGAACTATTACTATTCATGGCAGAAACCAAATGGTGGAAATCACTCACAGAGTCAGCAAAAGCTTTCTGCTCTAGCCCCTTCGTCAGCTAGTCTTCCACCCTCTAAGAATGAGTACGACTAGAATGTTAGAGCACAGTGCTCTAAGTCTTAGGGAAGTATTTTAGGCACAAAGAGTTATCCCACATTCCCTAGGTGTGGTAAGAATCATCCTGGCGAGTGTCTTGCATGAAAAGAAGGATGTCTTGGGTGCGGTCAGTGTGATCACAAGTTGAGGGGTTGTCTTTCTAGACATTGTCAATGAATTTGTAATGGTAGTGCTCAGTCTACCACTTCAATAGCACTAGCAAGTGGCCCGACTCAGCAGGGTAACTCATTTGGTACAAGTGGCGATCACCGCCATTACAAGTTAGGATCGAATTCACGCACATGAGAGATCTAGAGAGAGAAAGAGAAAACCCAATATTTCATGGTAACACCCCGTAAGTAAACTTCCACGCCGGTGAGGTATATTTATATTAATAAATCAGAGTAATTTTTGGTTATAGAAAATAAATAGTAAAACCTAAAATTTAGATATGGATATTATAGGTTAAACCGCATAAACAGTTATCTATATTAATCAGGCTCCACAACCTAACAGTTCTCCCACTTTGAGACAAACTCAGTTATCCAAAAAATACATTCTCAAAAAAAAATTCTCTTCATCATTAACATTTTTACAGCACCACAACATCTGTAGCAACAACTACAGAAGACCAATCGAGGTTTTAAATAACCCAGTTTCCCAACATTAATACCTATCGTCAACATGTCTGTCGGGTTCTTTGCACCCTCTATCTTCTCCAAGCACATATCACCATCCTCCACTGCTCAACTAATGAAATGGTATCGCCTTCTGAGGTGCGTTTTCTTTGAATGATAGACAGGATTTTTAACCAACTGTATGGCACTCTGGCTATCCGAGTAAAGAATCTTCTTGCTCTGCTTTGTGCCCAATTCCTCAAGATAATCTGCCAGCCATATAATCTCTTTCCCAGCTTCATCTATTGCCACATACTCAGCTTCAATAGATGAAAGAGAAGCACCCTTTTTAAGCCTGCACATCCGACTCACTACTATTCCACCTATGGTGTAAATGTAACCGGATGTACTCTTGGTCGAGTCAAAATCACAAACAAGATCAGCATCCACAAAACCCTGTACAATCACATTGCCTTTGCCAAAACAAAGTGAAGTACTGGATGTACCTCTCAAATATCCCAAAAGGCATTTCATAGCTTCCCAATGCTCTTTCCCAGGGTTCGCTATGTACCTGCTAACAACTCCCTCTGCATGTGCTATATTAGGTCTAGTGCAGATCATAACATACATCAAACTACCAACTGTTGAAGCATATGGAATAAGTGCCATGTGATCACGCTCCTCGGTAGACTTGGGTGACTGCTTCTTTGACATTTTAAAGTGATTTGCCTATGGAGTAGTCCGGAAATTAGCACCATTAATCTTTTATCTGCTCAGCACCTTCTCAATGTATTGATCCTGAGATACATTTAAGGTGCCAGCAGATCTATCCCGAGAAATATTCATCCCCAAAATCTGCTTCGCTGGACCCAAAGCATTAATCTCAAACGTTGCAGACAACCTTGTCTTCAGATTGTTAATCTCCCTCATACTAGATACTGTATTTAACATATCATCCACATACAAGAGTGAAAAGACATATGAATCAGTATATTTATTGAAGTAACAACAAGGATCCTTTTTAACTTTGCAGAATCCACTCCTTATCATGAAGGAGTCAAATTTTTTGTACCACTACCTTGGTGCTTGCTTTAGTCCATACAAGCTCCTGGTAAGCTTGCACACCATGTGTTCCTTGCCAGGAACAAAAAATCCTTCCGGTTGCTGCATATAGATCTCTTTGTCTAGATCTCCATGTAAAATTGTTGTTTTTACATCCATTTGACCTAGATGTAAATTCTCTGATGCAACAATATTCAAGAGAATATTAATAGGGGTTAACTTCACAATAGGAAAAAATATTTCAGCATAATCAATACCTTTCCTTTGTAAATATCCTTTAATAACTAAACGAGCCTTGAACCTTCTATTGCCATCTATTTCAGTCTTGATTCTGAACACCCACTTGTTTAGCCAAGCTCTCTTCTATGCAGGTAACTCAGTCAATACCCATGTGTCGTTTTTCTCAAGTGACCTCATCTCATTATCCATGGCTTGCTCTAAGTTGATCAAATCTTTCACCAATAGGGCCTCATCAAAAGACATTGGTTCCCCCTCATCATTCAGCAATAAATAGGGTAATGAAGGTGAATACCTATTTGGTGCCCTGATGGTTGTAGATGATCTCCTTAACATCTCCTAAGGTGTAATTTTCCCCACTTCAGATACAGCAGTAGGAGTTGGTTGAGTATCTGCTTCGACATTTGTGGGGTTACTCTTCTCCAACTCAACCTCAACTCCCACTTTCTTTGTGATCTGTAGAACCTTCTGCTTTTTGTCCTTGTACAGGACAGACTCATCAAATGTCACATCATAATGTCTTAGGATATTTCTGTTCTTGTCATCCCAAAACCTGTAACTAAAAAAAATCAGAACCATACCCTATGAAGTAACACTTCACAGCCGTGGCATCAAGCTTGTCTCTCTTTTCTTGATCATTATGAACATATGTAGTGCAACGAAAGGTCCTCAAGTGTGAGTACTTGAGTTCTTTTCCTGTCCACACCTCTCTGGAATCTTAAGCCCTAAAAGAACTGATGGTCCCCAGTTGATCAAGTTTTTATTTGTGCTCACACCATCCGCCCAAAATGTTTTGGGCAGCCCACAGTGTATCCACATACTCCTTGCACGCTCATTCAATGTTCAGTTCATCCTCTCAGCAACTCCATTCTGCCTTGCCTTACCAGGAACTGTTCATATCGATTTGATTCCCTCAGATGCACAGAATGCCTTGAACTCTGATTTGTCATACTCTCCTCCATTTAGACCTTAGACATTTGACTTTCAAACCGGTCTAATTCTCAACTTCAGCTTTCCACTTCTTGAAAGTTGTAAACACATCTGACTTATGGTTCAAAAAGTAAACCCCTACATTCCTGCTGAAATCATCAATAAAAGTAACATAGAATCTGGATCCTCCGAGTGATGATACTGGAGATGGTCCCCAAACATCTGTATGGACCATTTCCCACCGCACTATCTTTGGCTCTCTAGGAGTCTTTGTGAAGCTTACTCTTTTTTTTGCCCACAACACAGCTCTCACAAAGACCCATATCAATAGACTTCAGACCCTCTAATGCTCCTTTTGCAACCAGCAACTTCATTCCTTTAGCACTCATGTGTCCAAGTCTGTTGTTCCACAGACATTAACCGAAAGCAGCTTCAGCAATAGCGCCCATGTTAATACACCTTGCAGTGCTGTACAAGGTTCCAGATTTTGTGCCACGAGCTACTACCATAGCACCATTCACAATCTTTCACGAACCTTTCCCAAACTCTGCTGCATATCCCGTGCTATCCAACTGACAAACAGAGATCAGATTTTTCTTGAGCCCTGGAATATATCTTACAACCTCCAATGTCCACGGGTTTCCCGAGGTGGTCTTTAAGCAAACATCCCCCTTTTCTTCAATCTCCAAGGCTTTATTGTCAGAGCAAGATACACCTTTCAAAAATTTCCAGATTTGAATCTTTGGAAAAACTCCTTGCTTGGAGACGAATGGAAAGATGCACCAGAATCCAAAATCGATGATTCAACCAGGTTTTTACACCAAGGATTAGAGCATCCCCAATGTCCTCTTAAGAATTTACAGAATCATTATCATCTCCAAATTTCTGATTCTGTTTCTTCTTAGGCTTTGTACAATTCCTCCGAAAGTGCCCTTTTTCTCCACAATTCCAACAAGTCATGTTTGATTTGTTCAGGGATTTCCCTCGATTTTTTGATTTTGATCGACCATGTTGATTTTGGCCTTTCGTTATACTTCTCCCCCTTCGGTCAACTCTGAGAGCACTACCTGATGAATCTTCCACTTCTCGTTTGCGAATACTTTCACTAAGAACAACATATAGTATTTCATCAAACTTCAGTTTCTCAGATCCACGAGAACAGCTAATCGCAGCAACAATATTTTCCCAAAACTCGGGCAGAGATGACATCAAAATCAACGTGTTAATTTCATCTTCGAAATTAATATCCGCATAGTTGAGTTGACTCACAATCATATTGAACTGGTTTATCTTATCAGAAACGGATCCATTCTCAAACATCTGTAAATTGAAAAATCTACACATCAAATATACGTTGTTCATTGCCGATGGTTTTTCATACATGCTTGACAGTGCCTTCAACAGACCGGACGTGGTTTTCTCCTTCACGATGTTGAACGTCACGTTTCATGACAAAGTCAACCGAATCAACCCTAGAGCCTGGCGATCCTTAAGGTTCCACTTCTCCTACGTAATGGATTCTGGCTTCCCCCCGATCAAGGGTTCGTGAAGATCTTTCTGGTACAGATAATCTTCGATCAGCATCTTCCAGAAACTAAAATCGGATCCATCTAACTTCTCAATTCCAAGCTTTGAACTATTCATCTTCAGTGATCATGTTGAATCTCCTTATCTCTGATACCAGTTGTTAGGATCGAATTCACGCGCACACACATGATGAATGAAGAACACAAGAACTTTCAAGAGAAAGAGATGAGATATCTATAGACAGAAAGAGAAAAACCCAATATTTCATGGTAACACCCCCTAAGTAAAATTTCACAGCAGTGAGGTATATTTATAATAATAAATCAAAGTAATTTTTGGTTATAATGAATAAATAGAGAATAAATAGTACAGCCTAAAATTTAGTCAGTTAAACCGCGTAAACAGTTATATATATTAATGAAGCTCCACAACCTAACAGACGAAACATTTTTTTTATATAAAAAGCGGTCATCACAGAAAAAACTATATTTTTTCAACCTCGCAATACATATAAATCTTGAGAGAATTTGTGTCGTCAGAAATTGAACTAAATAATCTGTGATGATCAAATTCTTCGTTGTTGATAACTTTTTAGTAAAAAAATCCTACTTTTAACTACAAAAAGGAATGTACCTATATTATAAAAAAATTGTCAAAAATATTTACGCATTTGAGGACAATTTTTCTTATTTTAGTTAATAAACATTTTTATTGAGGAGACACTAAATCGTCTTTCTATACTTTTAGTGACAAACACTGACTATTGATTGATGAAGATTTTTTTGTCACACAATATTTTTACTGATATGTTCTATAAGGGACAAAATTATTTGTCCTTTATAATCAAATTTGTTGTGGTGTCGATGAAGAAGATGTGTATATTTGAAAATTAAAACACAATAATATTGAGGCGTTCAAGTACAGAAGTCATCAATATTATAAAAAGGTTTGTTTGATCACTATAGGTACAAAAAAGGGACTTAAAATTATTGTTCATAGACCTAGACAAACTACATGAAAAATTCACACATATGTCCTTAGGAGGTTTAATTATGGCCCATATAAAGGCTCTTAAGGATATGTACAATGAAGAAAGAATTTAGAATAGAACATGAGAGGTGATTCAGTACACCTATTGATCGTGATTGTGTGGCACAATGAGTTATCACTAAGCCCTTTCCTAATTACCCTAGTAATACATGAATTGACTTGGCATATACCAAAGAGGTGTCATGTTGTATGCTATTCACAAATAACACAATAGAAACAAACAAGATGAACGATAAACTTATCATAGATGTAAAATTTAGAAGCAGGAACTAGAATCTAGATGTTTGAGATTATGTAGGACTGAGATAGAGTAATCGTGTTGATGTTTACCACTGTAACATATAAGGTTGAGCTAAAAGTACAGATCTATGCAATAGTCTTATCAAAGACCTCAACTATCTTGGATCTTTAATCAAAGTAGATTAGATAGTTTACAATATTGTCTCATAATGTTTGGAGAAACATTAATGAAATAGAGATTCAACGCTAGGTTATTTGATAAAAAAGTGTCATCAAGGTTTTATTGTATGTTAATTATTGTGGTTGTTACAACTATACTATTATACGAAGTAGAGTGTAGGTCGATCAGGAATATAGATGTTCATAAGATAGAGGTAATAAATATTAATATGCTAAGATTGATGTGTCTGAAAAATCACTGAGATACGAATGAGAATTAAGTCATAATACACATGCAGGGGAGACCAGCATGGCAGAATTGCCTAAAAAGCAAGAATAAGATGGTATAAAATATGAATATAAAATGTGTGGATGCACTAATAAGGAGGTTGAGAGGTTGGTTTTACAATATATTTGGAGAGATATGAAAAACTAGGGCAGTTGATTTGACATGATAGATGAGGATGTGACCTTATATAGGAATGTATCGTGGTCGAGGATTAATGTCAGGATTACCGTTTAAGGCTAATAGGTAGACATGTCTTCTACTATTATGATATATATATCGCATAGTTTTTTTTCCAATGTGTATAAAAATCATTCACTACATTTATTTTGTGCAATGCTTTTTTGTGTGTCTCTTTTTCTCTTGTACATTCACGTGCCGATTATTTTTTTGAGTCGAGGGTCTATAGATAATAACCATTTTATCCCTCAAAGATAGAACAAGGTTCATACAACATATCCAATACAGATTTGGTTTCATTTAATGGAATTACGCTTGTATATTGTTTTATTTTATAAAAAAGGTAAGTGCTTACAAATCCAAATTTTGAGAAAAGATCAATGTTTGAAATAAAACATCATTCAAATCACTTACAACAATTAATAACATTGAAAAATACAATTATGTTTCCCAATAATAACAAGGATGATATGGGGTAGCTCAAATACAAGAGAGGAATTTTGTAATGTGTTGTTAAGGAATTAAATTCTAGTTCATTAGGAATATTCCATTTCAAAAAACTCAAAAAGAAAAATATAATCGAAGAATTCATTCTTTTCAATAGACCCACATGATTAACATCATGTACAAAACTAATTGGGCTAAACTGGCTCCTAATGCAAAAAATTAGGCCCAAGTCGACCCTTTTTAACCATTTGCTACCAGCGCAAGGAAGCCACAGTCAATCAGGGAATCAAACAACAATATCTTGGCTTATAATTAAGCCCTCTACCGGTAACGCCCCTATTAACAGATATATTAAAAAACAACTACAACCAAAAGTTCATACAAATAAATAACAAACCATCACCAAAAGTCCTGATAGAACTGTTGAGGCCACCATCATATCTATAATAAAACTTAAATAAGTATATATAAAGTCAATACACCAAATAGTTCATAATCTTCCGCGAACCAACAAACTAGGCCATCATGGACATAATGTAGCTATACACCCCCCGCACAAATATGCAAGCCTCTAAGAGTAGAAAATATTGGCGGGAGGGCCCCACCCAACCTACCCAAAAGGACATATACAACAAAAGTTAATATACCTTCAATCTCTGACAGCTCTAGTGGAAAGAGGCTAGACAATCAGATATATGTCAATCCTATTTCTGAGGAGGTCTATTAGGTGGTATTTCGGGACCTGCATGAATGAATTCAACTCCCACGCAATGGGGCATAAGTGCCAAAATAATGTATAGAGTATGAAAGGTTATAGATAAAATTTACAAGCATCATAATATACCAAAATCAAGCACGTAAGGAAATAAAAATATAGATAAGCCTCCGAAAACACTTCTAAATCTAAAAATACAAAAATGATAAAAACAAAAAACCAACCAAGGCCCCATAAACTCGGAAAGTACAAATAAAATACAACATACATAGCCCCCCATAACCCTAGAAAGTGTCAGTGAATTTGCATATCCCTACTGTTAACCCTTTGTCTTTGTATGATGTTATATAACCCTTTTTTGCATTCATATAGCCGCGTAGGCAGAGCATAGACCTCTTAGGAAACATCATAGCTGCGTGGGCTGCATATAGCCCTCATTTGCATCATCATAGCCCTATAAGCAACACATAGCCCACTTTGGTATCAAAATAGTCCCATAGGCAACATAGAAAAATCTTTGACATCATTATAGCCTAGTAGGAAACACATAACCTTTATTTGAAATAGAATAGTCCTATTAGACAACATCGTAACCCCCATAGGCATTTCATAGCTCATCACCTACCTAGAATAGCCCAAAGGGCAACAACAAACAACTGAATAGGTTAAAGGCGAGTTATTTAGCTATTTCCAAGTTCTTCTTAAATTAGGGTCGTTCTTAATATATTTAAGTCCCTAAATGAGGATTTCTATCTACTAAATCATCAAACAACTCATAATTATATCTACAAGATGACAAGCACTAACTACCCTTATATATTGCTTTCACGCTCTAATTAAACATATCGAACGAAGGGAGTAACCTAAAGATACCTTTCCAACAAGCTCAAAACCGTTGTTCCTTCACAGAAGTAGTTACTTATATCTTTAAATTTCGGAAACACTATATATACAAATCTGGTATGAATCTATATACAATTCATAATCAAAGCCTAAATCGACAGATTTGTCATATTGCCCCAACTTGTTTAAACACCCGTACAAATTTATATAAAGAACCATAAAAGAATCCTGATATGATTTCTTTAGTAACTAAGTGTAAAGCTTGAATAAAAACCTATAACTACGAATTTGTATTCAAAAACTAGCTCCAAATTAAGCTAATAGAAGGGAAAAACGAATGTCACATGTAGAGATCACATTTCTTTGAACGGGGGCAACCTTTAATGTTAGAAATTATCCAACACTAACATTAATCATGCAAGAACTCCATAGGAACAATCTCTTAAGCTTAATTTATTTTTTAGAAGTTAAAGGAAATGTTTTGATGGATAAAATGTTAATTATCCTACAAACCACATTTTTTTATCTGACCCGGATTCTTCCCTGGCAGTTTGCATTAAAACCCTTACAACACTTAACTCCGATTTCAGTTGTATATGGGGTTTTGTGCATTGCAATCTACACTAGTAAGGCTTTCATTTAATGGGTGAAAGGCCTTCAAAATTTTTACACATTTGGAGAAAACAACTAAGACATTTGACCCAATTTTAAAAGAAATCTTTAAAAATAAACTTACCATAACATTCACCAACATTCTTTGCCACTTACGTAACTACAAAACTTGAGATACAACCATTGAAAACATAATATAGGAAATACCTATTCTTCTTAACTTATATGCCACCTTCATTGTCTTTCCACAAAAATACGAGTTAATTTAGACGTTTTAAAAAGTAAGAGTGTTACATTCTTCCCCACTTCAAAAAATTCATCCTTGAATGAAACAATCGGAGTCATGCGGTTATGTCATTTGTAGTTTCAAAAATTTAGGCAGAATATCCTTTGTAAATATGACTATCCAGGAACATGAAATGCATATATTTAACCTAGGCGTTTCAAACGATGACATAATTAGGGAAGCACTATACCTCTGCAATAAAAGTGAGAGCAAATATAAAACAACAACAACAATTACAATAATAAGGAACAATATATATTTTTTTTAAAATATAGATTGGTATCTATTCTTACTACACTAATACAAACTAATGAACCATCACATTAAATGAAGCCACCTCTTTGGTCCTTAATTTACAGACCATCCGATCTTATTTGATAATTTGAGTGTCCATGTGGAACAACTACTCTGTGATATCAACATCCTCAGCTAGGACAACACGAAAGGGGTCTACTACACACTTCTGTAGAATCAATATTGTAAAGACTTAGGAGCATCCCCTAGAAGTAAACGGCATACAAGACTCTGAGAAGTCTCATAGAAGCCTTTTAGATCATTCATTGCATAATATAATCAAAATAAATAAGAATTTATCTTTATTCACACACGAATAATAATTTCATTAACAAACAAGTAGGAGACTTCTTTACAAAAATTAACTTTACAACACTTTTGTCTCATAAACCATCTAATACCGTTGAGTACATCATAGTCACTATTCCTAAAAAAGAGTTAGAATAAAGATTAAAGACATAAAGGATCATGTGGATCTTTTCCTCAAATCTATGTGGACTCACCAAGCATCATCTTCAACCCTTGAAAGCCTATCCAACATCCATGGCATATAGAGATTTCTAACCCCTACACTTTAGTCAAATAGGGAAAATAAGGGGTTAGAACATTTAATGCAAAAAGTATGTAAGCCATGCAAAACCATGAAAAAGGAAATTTAGTATAGAAACATGCTATCATGACATTTTGATAGATAAAAACCTACATAATAATAGTTTAAGAGACATAATACAAGTAAACAATCATATATAAGACAATATCCAAATAATCCACAAGATATGAACATAATCACATAGAATCCATTTAAGCATTTAGATCACCTCTTAAAGGTTAACCTAAGACCCACCTACGTAGGATATGAAGAGTCCGCCTATACAACCTCGTCACACACAAATAGATAATCCTCAAGACTACCAAAATTAAGGATGTTCCTTTCCATCACATAATACTTAGTTCCATATTCATAAAGTAAGTTTTTACATCATTTAGACTCTGTACTTAAGATTACTCTACCACCCATTTCGCTAAGACATGAAGACACCTCCCATACACCCTCTTCAAGTATACCTAAACAATCCTCATAGCTACTATGGATAAGAACCTTTATATTCATCATTATTTAGAAATATCAAGATTATTCATTAAATACACTTAAGAGATAAGTCAATTATGGACTTGACATAATGGTCTTAGAAAACTTGGGGAACTCATATGTTTTAGAATATATCCAATAACTAGAGAGTACATCACATATAATAAGACGAGAATTAACCACATAGACCACACTATCTAGGTATGGAATATGTAGCCTACCCTACCTCAACGAGGGTGTTCTACTTACCAAGGGTAGAAATAGGATATTTCCCATCTTGTCACATGGTTAAAGGATATCAAGGGCTTCTTTGTACTCTAGTCTCCTCTAAAGTAGAGCTTGTACCACAAGCATATCCACTCGGTGATTTGCCTTTCTTCTTATAGAGTAAATCATTCCGTAGGTGTATTTTATAAGGTAAAATTACTTAGTCCTACCAACTCATAATACTTTTTCTACCAAGGATGGGTCCACTAGGGCTGCAAACCAAGGTCTATCAGGATAGCACTTATGACTTTCTTAAAGATGGTCATAAGGAATACCGATAATTCCATGATAATAATCATATACAAAACATAAGCACCACCACAAAAAGCGGACCATAACAATCAATAATAATTCTAAATTAGTTCTACATTAAACAAGGGAATTAGGTCAACTTACCTCTTCCAATAGCCAAGATCACCAGTCCTTAACATCTTCATCATTTAACAATATAATAACATAATTAACCATAAAAATCAACATTATAATGTAATATAAACTCAATTCTATCATCATTATATCATAAATCAACTTATTCATAAGCAAAATTGAGAGATTTGAGAAGATTTAGTGTTCATTGTGAGTTTCATCGGAAAAAATCAATTATAAATCAATAATATCAAATCTAATAATTTAAAAACATTAAATGCGGGAACCCATGACTTAGAGTTAAAATTAGACTTGTTCATTAACTTTGAAATCTTAGAAAATCACTTCGAAATTGTCGCTAAAGTGAAAGAAAGCCTTAGATTAATAAATCACATACCTTATTATAATAAATACAAAGAGATTTTAATAAGAACTCCGTTGCAATTCGTAATCCTAGCTCTATTTTTGACGTTGAGCTTCCTTGGGGTTTCTTGAAGAGAACATTGGGCGGGAAGGGTTTTGATTTAGGTGCTATGATCTAACAGAGGATTTTAGAAATTTAGTAATCCTAAAATACCTAAATACACCTAAAACAACCATCCATACACTTTAAAATACTTGGGGTGGATTTACCATATCACCCCAAGCTTGGCCAAGTTGCAGCAGGAAATGCAGGCCTAAACGACGCCCTACTATCTACTAGCCGTAGATGGAATAACACCCCGTCATTGAGGCCTATAACTTTTGTTAGAGAATAACAAAGTAATAATTAAATTAAGATCCAATCGACGCCCAAGGTTGACTTGTAGTCGATTGAACAACTTGTCGTCCATTGGGGCTCTCATTTGACACTACCTCAAAATATCTTTGCTAAGATTTGGGGTCCTCTTCTAAGGCGCCTTGTGGGTCCTTTGAGGATCCGTACTCTGATGTTGAACACCAAAACATGCTCATCTAGGTCTTACGGTCCCCTCCTATTAAATTAGACACAAAACAACTCATGAAACATGAAAAGTCACACTAGACCACACACATGTACATGACTAGTCGTCGAACGTCTTAGTTGTTCCTTGACGTTTTATTTGAAACTCAACTGGACTAATCTAAAAACATATTTATACATTATATTTTATATTTAAAATCCCATAAAACACAAGTGAATCTCTAGTTCAGCGTAGTTCATTTTTAGGGTCGTTATTGACACACGGAAAAATGGATGAATAGATTTAAGCCCCAAAGGCAATTCTAACTCATAAGTCACTAGCCCTACCTTTCAAAAGATATAGTATTGCCCACTGAATCTTGTAATAATCTTATCTTTTTATAAAATTTTCATATCACCATTTATAGGTGAAACTTTCAAGGATACCCACGCAGCGACACATAACTCTAAGTCCCTTTGTCGCACATGTGAGTATCACTTTTGTCAGCTTTGAGCTGTTTGAAACATCTCTTGGATGATCTTAATTTTCTCTACTGTCTGTTTTATTAAGTCTTGTTCAATCAACATTGACTTACCAACCACGTACCATCCAATGGGGGACCTACATCTTCACCCATACAAATCCTCAAAAGATTACATCCCAATGCTGAAATGATAACTATTGTTGTAAGCAAACTCGATAAAAGAAAAGTGGTCATCCCAACTTCCTTAGAATTATATCATACACAACATTTCTCGAGTGTAAAAATCATGCGCTAAGTCTGGACATCTGTCTGAGGGTTAAAGGATGTACTATGATTAACTTGTGTACCCAGAACATTCTTGAAATACTCCCAAAACTTTGCGGTAAATTGTGCTTTTTCACAATAGAAAATAGATATCGGCACACCATGTAGCCTAAAAAATCTCTTCTACATAGAGCCATGCATAGTCGTCGGTTGTAAAAGTTGCTCTGAATGGTAAGAAATAGCCTGATTTTGTTAGTCCATTAAAATTACCCAAATAGGATCATATTTACAATGCAATCAAGGTTATATTGTAATAAAATCCATATTAATTTCTTCCCACTTCAACAAAGGAATGACTGTTTCCTGAAATAGCCCAGCGCAATTTTGGTGCTCAACCTTCACCTATTGACAGATAGGACACTTTGCCACAAACTCAAAAATTACCATTTTTATCTCGTGTCACAAATAGATCTCCTTCATATCATGGTATATCTTCATCAAACAAGGATGAATAGAATATTAGGAATGATGTGCCTCTTCTATAATCCGATGTCAAAGCCCTGTAAAAATTTGGAACACACAATCCATCATTATATGTAGGGACTCAATCTCCAGTTATATAAAATTCTAAAGATTGATGATCCTGAGACATGGCTTTAAGAATCTCTAAAATAGGATCCCCTTGTTGTTGTGATTTTATTTCCACAACTATAGATGATACGACTATGTCCTTAATTTTTACCACACAATATTCTTCCTCTAGCAATCTTGTTCCATAGCTAGCTAAATAATGAATCTCTCGCGCTAGCTCACATTTCTACAACCTTAATAGGATAAATTTTCCATGGATATTCGACTAAGGGAATCATCTACTACATTCTTCTTTACTTAATGATATAAAATATACACGTCATAGTCTTTCAGTATCTCAAGCCATCGATGCTATTGCAGATTTAAATCTTTTTGTCTACAAATATTGAGGGCTTTTATGATCTGTGAAGAAGCTAACATGAATTCCATTAAAATAATGTATCAAGATATTGAACTCATGAACAACAAAAACTAATTCTAAATCATGGGTCAGATAATTCTTCTCATGCTTTATTAATTACCTTGAAGCATATGTGATAACCTCACAATGTTTCATTATAAAATATTCGTAGTTGACACCAGAAGCATCATAGTACAACACATAGCCTTATGAACCCTTTGTTAATTCTAGAATTGGAGTTGATGTCAACATGTGCTTCAACTCTTGGAAAATATGCGCATAATATTAAACTTAGTTGCTTTTTGAATCAGCTCCGTAAAGGTGTTGCAAGTGCAGAAAATCCCTCTAGAAACCTTCTGTAATATCCAGCTAACCCTAAGAAACTATGAACCTCTAACGGAGTAATGGATTTGGTCCAAGACATTAAGATTTCAATCTTTTTTGCATCAAATGCAATGCTTGCATGTGATAGAATAGGCCCTATGAAAATTATAAAGTCCACAGAACTCATACTTAGAAAACTATGTATAATGTTCTCAGTCTCGAATAACTTAAAGGAGTTCTTACATAATATTTGCATTCTAATCTTTGAATGTGAATACACCAAAATATCATCGATAAATACAATAACAAAAACCTCTAGATATAGCCTTAATATACTAGTAATCAGGTCCATGAATACTTTTGAAGCATTAGTTCATCCAAAAGACATTACCAAAAACTCAAAAGGTCCATATTTGGTTCTAAAAGCTATCTTTGGAATGTCTTTCTCCATAACACAAATTTTGTGCTAACCTAATCCTACATCAATCTTTAAGAAGCACTCGACCCTTTGTAATAGGTCAAACAAGTCATCGATCCTTTGAAGGGGATCATATTCTTTATAGTTGCCTTATTCAACTGTCAGTAATCGATAAACATTCTTAGTGAGTAATCTTTCTTCTTTACTAATAACACTAAGCACTAGTCCTAATAAATTCATTCCTTTAACTCTTTTAGCTCATCAGGATCCATTCTATTAAGAAGGATAGATATGAGTTGTGTAACTAGTAGTGTATCGATGGAAAATAATTTTCCCGTTCTCTAGTTATTCTAGGGAGTTCTTAAGAAAATACATCTAGAAACTCATTAACTACTGGAATAGACAGAAGAGCCAGTGGTTCTGCGTCTATATCATGAACGTGAACAAGATGATAAATTCAATTCTTAGTAATCACCCTTCTGGCCTTAAGATAAGAAATAAAACTACCTTTTGACTTTGATGTATGGTCGTTCCATTCTCAAACTGCCTCTCCTATAAAGTGGAATCTAACAATATTTTTTAGAAAATCAACATTATCATTACAACACGCTAACTAGTACATACCTATAATGAAGTCAAAATCAACCATCTCTAGCCCTATGAGATCTACAAAGATCACGATCGATAATTTTTATTGAGCAACCTCGATACACTTGCATATCAACAATAGGCTCACCAACTGATGTATATAAAATAAAGGGTCAATCAAATGACTCTTCTACTAGACGTAACTTCCCCGCAATAAATAGAGAAACATAAGATAGAGTCGATCTAGGTTCTATCAACGCATAAACACAATCGGAGAAAACAATCAATGTACCTGTTAAAGCATTTGGTTATGACTCTGAGTCTTGTCATGCGACTAATAAATATTTATGGTTATGTCCATTACCAGAACTAGATGCTCCCTCTCTTCCAATGCCTCTACCTCTAGTTGCCGATGTCTGGGGCTACGCTCTGTAGATAGTGCTGATGACGAGGAAGATACTACTTACCTAATCGACTACCTATACCCACCCTAAAATTTTGTTTTGGAAGATCCTCTACACATTAACCTGTTTTCCACAAGAATAACAACATGTGGAACCCTTTCTAGACCTCCTAAAATAATTCCTAATCAAGTAGCGCAACGCGGTGGTGCTTTCCTAGCCTGTTGTTAATCCCTATGCTGCTAAGAACCTCATGAAGGTGAACCCTCCATGGGGACTGACTTTCCCTAATAATCAAACCTACCACCTTGGAATTGTTATATGATGGCGGTCTAGGTGGCCTACTATAATATCAGGGTCTGAGACCACTTTAAATATCTATTGATAAGCAAGTGGGTGTAGTCCTCTTCTGTCTCTCCCTCTCTACCCTCTCACTAATATATTATAGTTGTGTATGATCCTCTATAACTTGTGCAAAGGCCCGAATTCATGAAATATCTATATTATCATATACTGGAATAGTATAACAAGCATCGATATAATCTAAGTAAAGCCCTCCAACAAATATATGCACCGTATCATGCATCATATAAACAAATATTTGTGTAAATCTATCCAATGAATCAAATCTCAGCCTGTTCCTCAGACACTCATGCTGCCATGTCAAAGTTTCAAAATATAGTCACCCAGCTACCCCTTATCTCTTGAGGCAAATAGTGATGTATGAAAGCTTTTGGAGCCAAGTGGCTAGATATGCTTCTTTTCCCTATATCTCTCCAAACTCTCATACTACAATATTGAAATATCCCGCAATAAATATGTTCCTAACTCAAGTGATTTAATCGCTTAGACATGCATGACTCTTATGATCCTATAAAGTTAATAAAAAAAGTGTGAAGGGTACTCTCTTTGATGTGTCCACTTAAACTGTGGAGGAATCCAGACAATAAATTTATAAACCCCTGAACTCTCAAAACATTAAAATGTCCAACAACTTCTTGAGCAACTAGTCGTTGCCGTGAAACTACTAAGTGTGCTAACATACATATTGTAGTCTTAAAATCCTTATTAGATGGAACTGGAGGAAATAGAGGCGGTACTGTTTGTGGAGCCTAATGTTATTTAGACCTCAGAGGCTCCTAAAGTTGTGGGCAGCTATAGGGGGCTGATAAGATGTTTCCACCGGGTCTTATAATGGGCTAACTCCATATGTGGCAGCTTTTGTTTCATGACTAGAAAGCACCCCCTATATGTATCCAGTGTCTTCGTCATCGAAGAGGCCTTAGGATAGCCTTTATCATACATTAGTACTTATCATAGATAGAGAAAATGTAGAAAATTTAGAACTTTTACATATGACTTATACTTAGACTTCTCATTTTTATATATGAAGTTTACATGGAGTTCTTTTCTATGAGATATTCATAGATTTCTCATTTAACAACATAGACATTTTTAAGTAGTCTAACATTGTCTCACATATAAAATCTAAAATATAATTACAATATTCTAGGAGAGCCCTTACACTAGTAAAAATGCCACATATAGGCTTAAAAGAAAGTCTCAATATAAGGAAAGAAAAATTGTCTTAGACATAGTCAATACTACTATGATAGAAAAGTGACGTCATCCTCGGACTTGAGGACTGACAAACAACTTTGGAAAATATCCTAGTCTTCCTTGCAAATGGCCTTGATAGCTCTTCAATGGCCCGAACCTACATAATTGTAGAAATATAAAGAATAAAGGTTATTACAAACCAAATGTATTAAGTATGAAAACCTATGCAATTAAAACCATAGAAGACATGCACAAAAGGCATATTTTCTGTAAAAACATGCAATGTAATTTTAAACCCTTTATGCACATTAAAGAGCATATACATGTCAATTATCGCAACAACATCCAGAAATGTTCATATATACAAGAAAAAAATCAACATAAAGTCATATAAAGATTTGATGTTCTATAGTTCATATCATCACAATATACAAGACCCTTACTCTCAATCCCATCTAAACCCTACTAGTGAAATGCTCATGTGAAGCTCAAAAACAAACATAATCAAGTAAACCAATGAAGAAACTTTAAGTAATGCCTTTACCGCATATAACATAACATCATGTGTAGTCATTATCGTATATAAATTTGAACCAATACCATGTTCATCAAATAAAACCAACATCATATAGAACCGACATTATAAATTTCATTGTGACATAAATGCATAAGAACATTATCATAGAATTCCCCTCAAGGCGAACTTGTGCAATGCAAAGCTAACGTCTCATACCCTTATATATACTAAGTATTACCCTTTGAGTAACTGTAGTAAGTGTCTATCTTTATTACTTCCTTTCATTTATTTTATTTTCTGGAACAATTGCCATGACCAAAAATAGACAATGCGAGCTAAACATCGAATCATGTGTCATGAAACCCTAAAGAGAAATAAGGCGCTCGACTTACCAAGCTAGAACCATCAAATGTACATAGAATTTTAGGTGGATCCACTTGCTAATTTTTTATGGGGGAACATAGTTATGGAACCAGGATATTTGCTAGAAACTCATGTATACAATTTTCATATTAGTATCCATCTCATGAGAACATTAGTGAATATACATTCCCTCTTAGGAAGGTACACCTCTGATATGTAGTTCACTCGGTGCTAAGCTAAAGTCCTTTTTTAAAATATCATCAAGACTTTCTTAATCATCAGTTCTTTATATAGTTCATAGGTGACTAACCCATTGTAGGATCGATCATAGCTCTTAAGGCTTAGAATGAGAACTTCCTTTTATGACAACCCAACATTACTGAGAATATCATATTATAGTCACAATAATAAGTCACACACGAGAATAATGTTCAACCTTGCATCATAATACCCCAATCACATCCTCACATTCAATATATTCATAACATGACATCATATTCATCATATTCCTATTCTTTTCACATAATCATACTTCATTTGAACGTCATCATCAGTAATAGACAAACATAATTTTATTAGAGAAATCATAATCTCAAAAGTCTTACCAATGGCTTCCACGAATATACTTCAACATCCCACCCTCAATTCAACCAAATTCATACAATAATGCAATCATCATCATCATATAATAGTAAATTAAGTAATAAGATATTCATTTCAAACGTCCCTAATGATGTATCAACCTAATTCATAGTTAGGGTTAGGGAAAATTGTTCATTCATGGATCCTTTAGAGAACCTAGGTAAAAGACTAAAGAACTACAATAATCTATCAATAGAAAATCATAATATATAAATATAATTTAACTCAATGTCTCATTAAACCAATTTGAATGAAAACCCATGAAATTGGAAACCATGATTTTAGACATTTGTAAACAAATTTGAAGAGCCTCTTGGGGAAAGAGATCCCAAGAGAGAATAGCCTACATATCTTAACAATCCTTGAAGAATGATGGAACAAAACTTGAGTCTTTAATCCCTAACATGAACGTTGGTCTTCAATGGGGGTCTTTGGGATAGAAAGAAAACGTAGATAGAAGTGGGAGTTAATTGGGTTTGGGAAATAATGAGGTGTTGGGCTAGTTTAATAAAGTATAAATATTTTTATTCAGCAACAAAATTGATTAAATACCTATAAATCGTAAATTAATTAACTATCTAATTATCTAATTCACTAATGTTGACCGAAACTAGACAGTGAACCAGGGCAAACCGATGACTCCCCGTCGATGACTCGACAACATGACCACGGACCGTACTGGTCTTCCTTGATTTTTGTCAAAGACTGGGATTTTGAGACTTTTTTTGAATTAGGGTAAGTATCCATCCACGAGCACAATCGATGGGCCATTATCCCATTGACGACTCGTCATTTTCTCCAACAATGGCACTCTAGAATTTGACAGCTTTGGGGTAAAAATGCAGGGTCCTCCTCAAGAACCCTTAGTTTGGTCCTTGGGGAGTCGTACCCAAAAGTGCAGACCCTAAACACACTCTAATGCGTATTCCCAACAAAAAGTTTAACTTCAATATCATAATTTAAACAACTTGAAACACACTAGGGCATACTAGCTCAATTTCACTAATCTACGAACGTCGTTATCATTTCTTGACGTTTTGATTCTAGTACTTCCTAATTGAGTTTATTATCTTCTCTAATCTTATAAACACTAGTTAATTCTTAGTTCATCAAGTCCTACTTTTGACTAAATCATGGAAATTCTGGAGTGTTACATTATCTCCCCCTTAGGAACACTAGTTCCTGAATGAAACCTAAATCTTTCTCTAGATAGAGAAGAGACTAAATATTAGCAACCCAACCGACAATAACATAAAATCATCACGATTCATAGATCATAGGAGGATTACTCAACTCCATTCAATTGAAAATGAAAACACTGCACATAGCAACTCTATTTACAATTCATCACCTATAAGAGCCCAACATATCATATCATATAATGAGGAATTATCTTCTCAATATCAATTTGAGCTCAAAAGGAACATCAAAGAGTTAACATGCACTTATTCTTCTCAAGAAAATCACCAATACATGCTCACTACAAATTTAAGAAGGCAATTGTACACATTTCATATAAGTGCAATTACAACATAAATGGATATTTTCATGAGAACTCATTTTTGCATGAACCTTTACAAAGATATGCACATAATTAATTAAGAACAACTCAAGTTACATTTTATTCATTATTTTTATTTTAAGAGGAACTACTAACCTCAACTTGACTATGAGTAAGAGGAAAGAGATGAGGATAACAGGACTTCATGTCAGCCTTGGCCTCCCATATTGTACCCTCAACTAGATGGTATCTCCAATGGACATCAAGCAACCTCTTTCTTCCTCAAATTTTTGACTTGACGATATAATATATCTATGGGAACCTCTTCATAAGAAAGGTTCTAATTCATCCCTAACTCTTCAATAGGTTGAATAGATACTGGGTTGCATATACATTTTTTAAGCATAGAAACATAAAATACCGAATGAATGGGGACTAATTTATTTGGTAGTTTCAATTTATAAGCAACATTCTTGACCCGTTTCAAAATCTCATAAGGACCCACATACCGGGGACTTAGCTTCCCCATCTTAGCAAATATCATCACCCCTTTAGTAGGTGAACTCTTATAGTAGACCCGATCGCCTATTTCAAACTCAAGTCTCTTCTTCTATTGTTGACATATAATTTTTCCTGATTATAGGTTGTTTTCAACATCTCTTTTATCATTATATGTTTCACCATAGACTTATAGGTTATCTCGGGACCAATAACTTTAAACTCGCAAACCTCAAACTACCCAATGTAGACCTACATCTTCTACCATAGATTGCTTCAAATGAATTCATACAAATACTCAAATGGTAGCTATTATTATAGTAGAACTCAATCAGAGTTAGGAGATCGTACCAATTACCCTTAAATTCAATAACATAAGATACTAACATATCCTGTAGGGATTGGATGGTATGCTCTGCTTGGTAAGCATTTGGGGATGAAAAGTGATACTAAGTTTTACTTGAGTACCTAGCCCCTTTTAAAAACCTCAAAAATAAGAAGTGAATTGGGAACCTCTATCCCAGATGATGGACATAGAAATCACCTGCAAACTCAAAATCTCATTAATGTACAACTTAGAATACTCCTCCGTTAAAAAAGTAGATTTGAAGGGAATAAATGGGAAGATTTCATCTATCTATCAATAATCACTTATATTAAATCATTTTGCCTCCATGTACGTGGCAAACCTACAACGAAGTCCATATTGACATCTTCCAATTTACATGTAGGGACATCTATCACTTGAGTTGAACCTCCCATCCTTTGATGTTCGACCTTAACTTGTTGATAATTCGGATACTTAGCCACAAACTCTGCTATATCCCTCTTCAAACCATCCCACCCATAAACCTCTTGAACATCATGATACGTTTTTTTAACACCTGAATGAATAGAATATTGGCAACCATGAGCTTCTTCAAAAAAATTCCTTCTCAAATCATCAACATCCAGTACACACAATCTACCTTGATACCTAAGTACCCCATCCCATCTTCAAAGAATAACTCATTGATTTTGCTAAGTACTGATTCCTTAAAATACATAAATATTGGGTCAAGATGATTCATAGAATTCACCTGAACCACTAAAGATGACCCTGAGTTCTAATGAACCATGAAACCACATTTAAGAGATTCTTATAATCGAACACCCAACCGGGAATATCTATGAACATCCTTCACTAGCTCTTACTTACCTTCTTTCAGATGAGCCACACTACCCATGGTCATTCCACTCAAAGCAGCCGTAACAACATTGGCCTTGTTGGGGTGGTAAAGCACACTCATTTTGTAATCCTTCAAAAGTTCCAAACACAGTTTTTGTTTTACATTGAACTCTTTTTGATTAATCACATATTGATGATTGTTGTAGTTGGTAAATACATCCACATGAACAACATATAGGTAATACCTCCATATTTAAAAAAGCAAACACTATGAGTGCTAATTCATGGTCATGAGTTGGATAATTCTTCTCATGCACCTTCAGTTTTTTGGAGGCATAAACTATCAACTTACCATGTTGAAAAAGGACCCATTAGAACCTACTTGAGAAGGTTCATAATACACTACAAACCCTTTTGTAACCTCAAATAAGGTCAACACTAGAGCAGAGGTTATCTTATTTTCAACTCTTGGAAGCTTCTTTCACAAGTCTCCAGCCACCCAAACTTAACCATTTTTTGAATTAGTGTTGTCAAAGGAGAAGAAGTAGAGGCAAACCCATTAACAAACCTTCTATAGTTTCTATCTAAACCCAAGAAACTTGTCATATCTATTAGAGTCAATGGGCTAGGAAAATTCTTAACCACTTTTATTTTCTTCGGATCGACCTCTATACCCTCACATGAGATTATGTGATTAACAAAAACAACTTATCCCACACACTCACTATGTTTAGAAAATAGTTGATGCTCCTTGATAAATTACTATACAACCCTTAGATAGTCCATATGCTCATCCTCACATAAAGACCATAAAAGTCGTCGGGGCGTTACTTAACCCCAAAATACATGACTAAAAACACACAATAACCACAACTAGTTTGATATGAAGTTTTAGGAATTTATCACCTCTCACCCTATGATGGTGAAATCCCGACCTAAAATTAATTTCAAAAAGTAATTCACACCTTGTAGTATCAAACAAATCATCAATCCTAAGTAAAGGATACAGATTCTTTATAGTGACCTTGTTCAATTGTTGGTAGTAAATACACATTCTAAGAGACCCATCTTTCCTTTTCACAAATAATATCGGAGCTCCCCATAGAGGTATCTTGGTAGTAGAAATCCCTTGTCAAGCAGATCCTTGAGTTGAACCTTCAACCCTTTCAACTCGGTCGGAGCTACCAAATAAGGAGTAATTGAAATGGATTTCATATTCGGCACAAAATAAAAGATGAAGTCTATTTCCTATTAGGGAGGAATTCATGATAAATCCTTTGGATAGACTTCAAGAAAATCCTTCACTTTGGGGACCGACTATAAACAAGGAGTTTTTGAGTCTAAGTCATTGAACCTCAAAATATTGTAGATACATTCCTTAGAAATCATCATACAAGATTTTAGACATGAAATTATTCGAGCTCTAAAGATTCAATTTCCCCCCTTCCATTCTAAGACATGTTTATTTGGAATTTGAACTTAAATACTCTTGTTCTACAATCAATGGAAGTAAAACAATCATGTAATCAATCCATCGACAATATGGCATCAAAGTCACCAAGTACTACAAAATTGACGAAGGTAACTCTATTGGACAACAATATAGGGGCAACTCATAAAGTATTTTGAGCAACAACTAAGTCACCCACCGAGTAGTAACCGAAAAACATTAGCTTACGATATCGGGTAACACATCAAACTTAATGGATGCTTAAGAAGTTATATGATATAAAGTGGCACCATGATCTATTAAAGTATAGACATTAATTGAAAAGACTTGTCACATACTAGTGACAACATCAGGAGATTCCTCTTTATCACACCTAGAGCAAAATGCATCTAAGCTGTTCTTCTTAGAAGCATTGGAACCCGCACCAATTTCATGAGATTGATTACGCTCTCTCCCTTAGATATAACCATGGGACAATCCACGATTTTATGTCCACCATTTCCACTACAAAAACAATTATCCGTCAAAACTAGACATTCACCTACATGCTTCTTAGCACACTTTCCAGAAGTAAGTTTCTTACTTGGTTAATCACCAGTCCTTCCTATTTGTGACCTAGGGCTAGACACTGTATCATTAAGAACCCTCAGGAAATTAGAAGGAACTTGGTTGGAGAACCTCTTCTTTATCTTAGGCTTGTGTGGAATTTCAAACCTACCCTTGGAAGTACCAGCTTCAGAACACGTAGTATGCTTAATCTTCCTCTTAAGCCTAATCTGTTTCACTTGATGATCATGCACCATCAAATAATAAATGCCCATGTTGTTATAAAGCATCACCTAACAACACTGTTTAACTAGATCATCGGACACTCCCATCACAAAATAGCTCATTTCATCCCTCGAGTTTAACACTAAAGAAGAGGCATACTTAGACTACTTAATGAACTTCAAAGAGTACTCAAGAACACCCATACCATCTTAGTAAAGCTTGGTGAACTCCCTTGGGAAGAACATATCAATAAAAAATCACTTTTTAAAACATCCCAACACATGGAACCCTCTGTCAAAGACCTGTTGTCCCTTTATGGAGTATACCAAGTTTGAGCCAAATCCTTTAATTAATAAGAGGATAGCTCGACCATCACATTTTAACTCATCCCCAAAGCATACAAGATCGTTAGACCTCATAAACAAAGTCATGGGGGTCTTCATTCAACTTAGACAGAAAGAACATAGGAGGGTTAATCCTAGTGAAGTCCTTCAAGTGAGAAGCCATTGTAGTAGCATTTTGGTGCACACGGGGTCCAACCTCCCTATTTTCTTGAGCTTCATAGCTTGAAATTCAGTAGTTATGGCCTGAGAATGAGTAGTTATAGATTGAGCCATACAATGAAAAGACAACCTTATCGATCCATTTGTCATAGCTGGAGGATTGACCGGAGCTTGACAACCCAAATGAATTTGTTCTTTAAGAGGGGCTTGATTATATTGTTGAGGAGCTACCACAATTATCAATCTCTTCTTAAACTCTTCCAGAGGTTGCTTTTCAATTATTCATAGCCTATAACCACAATCAATGCATGCAAAAAATTTGTTCAAGAATTTCTTAGTTACTAGTCATACTTTGTTAATTACTCATGGTTAATACAACCCTTGTTTAGGATTTAGTTACTTATTTTATCAAGATCACAATTCCTGTTTTTTGATAAATAAATCATTAAATTACTTAGATAGATTAATAAACCGAGAAATCACATTTGAAATTTCTAGCAAAAACCTTTAAAACCAAATCCAAAAATCAATTTACTGCTAAAGTTTCAAAAATCAATCTCCAATATAAAAACAAAAACAAGAATAGTAGTAGCTACCCCAAAATGACGTTTTCATACCCAATTTATAAAAACATCTCTATGAAAAAGTAATTTATATATGGAACGTTTTGTTCAGGTACGCGACTTCAATCAACGAGAAAACTATGAGACCGTCGATCAATCGATGGTCCGTGGTTTAAGTCCATCAGCCAGTACTTAGCAAATATTTGGCTCTATACATGGCATGCTCTCTTAATCAAACGACGGACCAACAATACGATCCATTGATCCGTGTTCGGTTCTTCGATGCTCCATCGTAGCTCAATACTTACAATCTTCATATATTATGTAGTGGAACACTCTCAAACTAAAATGATGATTCACCAATACGGTCCATTGAACAATCGACACGCTGTTAATTCTCATGGTTCCAGACTTGGTCAGACTTTCCTTATTTTCCTTCTTTGCCTAAGCTAATTATCTACGATCACCACCTAAGGTCCATCGATTAAAAGACGGACATCGATTTCCTCTGTAGGTCTATTTTAGCAATTCTTGAATTACCTTCTCTGCTTTCTACCTAAACATTTTCATGCAAAACAAGACACAAAACTTGTTACAACTAATATAAAATGGATATATACACACAAAACTCTTGAGTGAAATGCATTTGAAATACCTTGAAATCACAGTATATTAACACCCTCAACTTAAATTTTTTGTTTGTCCTCAAGTGATGCACTATGCCCTTAACGACGTTGTATAGAAGTGGGCACCTTAACATCCACCAATATCATTACTATCTATCCCAGCACATTCTTAATTCAGGACAGGCCTACGTTTCAGTATCAACAAGATAACTCTAACGGATCACATCATAACATGAATTTACCATGCAACAGACACCTCTACTATTTTTCGTATCACAAAGGTACCCATTCACTCAAAATATAACTAGTGCCCACACTTCAAACAAAATCCTATGTTTTCACAGTGATAATGAATTTTGGGTAAAAGGATATTTTTATACTCTCACGCTCAAGAATATGTTCACATACAGTTAGTGTTCCACGTCATAGGCTTGCCCTTGTCTTAGTTGCTTACGTTTACCACACTACACTCTAAGGATCATAGTAGGAATGTCTTGGCTTGTAACATAGGCTCAAAATAAATTGTGGTACATTTGGATATATTTAGTCTGTATATTCCCTCCATGACATTACTGCTAAACTTTCCACCTCTTTTTATTGTTTTGACCTCCTATTTCTTTTCTCTTCTTTCCTTTATCCTCAATTCACCCTTTCTGATGTAACTTGTACTTTTGTCTGTTTTTCTCAGCAACTCTTTTCTCTCTTTTTATTTTACTTTTTTTTTAGTATTTTTTTATTTTTTTGCCATTGTACATTCATTTTTCGACAAGTAACATATTTCTCTTACTTAAGCTTTTGTTATCAACATCTAACTCATTCCATACCCATTTTTGGGTCTTCTATAATAATAGCCTCCCTTAGTTTTTGGCTTTTCCATAAGTCGAGCTTCACAATACCTGATGTCGGGTTAACACAAAGACGAGATTACATTTTGCATTAGCCTTCCTCAACTTAGTTTGGCTTAAGAGGATGTGCACATGTCCAAGGAGGGACTTGGGCAAAAACATTAGACCCTGGAAAAGTGAGTTGCTGAATTAAAATAAAGACTATTACAAGCTCAACATATTTGGATCCAAAGGGACAATTAATTAATTTTTTCAACTTCTTGTAGGCTAGATCTAGGCTATTTCTAACAAGGGAGTCTGATTATTTCCTAAATTCTAGAGTACATTCGCAGGACTAACCGGGCATGTTGTTGTCAGGCACAAACTGTTGAACACTAAAATATACTCACACTCTCATGGCACATCGTCGCACTATCCAATTATCAGAATTCCCAGTTAAAATTTTAGTTGAAGGTCATGCATTGGGTGCCTTTTCATGTCATGTTTAGTCCCAACAGATTCAACTAATCTCAGCCTATATTTGTCACACTCGGATTTTAGAATCCGAATGCAACCGGCGTCGTTAAACTCTCAAAGGTCGTAGACAAGCCTCTTCATAGATTTCATCACATTCATATAGTTAAATTTGGGTAAAGTTTAAGTCTTTTAAAACATAATGTAGTATACATAGACTTCATATATCTGCTACAAAGATTAATATTATACTAAGCTCAAATTAAAACAACCATCTACAATTGATGAATCAATTCAAATCAAAAGATAAATATCTAATGTAATAGTTTTCTAAACTGGCCTTAATACAAAGTTCCGAAATAAACACTTGAAAAGAAACCCTAGGGACAACATCTACTAGATATGTCTAAAGTGCTAATATATATAGACATGTTTAACATCCTTGAACATCAAGAGAAATTACCAAAGTCTAGAGATCGACAATCCAAACATCTTCGATGAATCTTAAACCTTGTCTCTTACCTGCACCTGTAAAGATAATAATAGCATAGGGTTACTACACACTTGTACTTGGTTTTGGGTGTATGAACACTTACACATAAGTACTATGCTTGATCAAACAAAGCTCTTCCTATAACAACATACCATTTTTGGAAAGTCACATCACTAGACTTTACTAATTCGTTATTTGTGAATTATGGTATGAATACGATGTATTTTAATGCATCAAAATCACAGAAATTATTTTCTATATGAATACAAGACAGACGTTAGAGTCATCAACATAATATTAGAACAACTCAAGCGAAAAGTTTTAAATTCGATGCCCCAAACCTGATAGCCTTCTTTCTGACATTTAGCTTTTTGCAGTCTTGTTCTTCTTCTTGTTAAGTAATTCAATGATCTCCTTTGATCCCATATTTTACTTATAAGTTCAATGATTCATTGTATTGCCATACCTACAATTAATTATGTAAGTAATCCAAGGACTAAGGAAATGATTTGGCTATCTTTACAACAAGTTATTCTTTCAATTCTAGATTCGTTGGGCAGGAACACTTATAAGCCAATCTTTATTGGCTAGGCCACTTATTTCATCATTTTTTATATTAGGGAGATCACGGGGCATTGATTACCTATTATATTTTAATCCCCTTTATTGGCATAATATAACAAGTTTTTATAAACAATTTCTATTTGGATATTCCCATTTTCATAATAAAAGAAATAATTATTGGCTATCCCCATACTAACCCTTTGAGCCATCCTAGGTTAGGTACTAGGTTGTCTGTTTAACTAGTTACCAGGTTAGTGTCACCTAATTAAGTCCTAGGTAGTCGGGTGTACTTGATAATTTATTTTTGTTTGTCCTAGGTTAATAAGATAGTTAGTGATAGTCTAGAGTTAGTTAGAGAACTAGGCCCCACATGGTGGAACCCTTTTGAACGCCTTCCACCTAACTACCCTAACCGAATTCTATTAGGGTGGTCCCCTTGGTCGTTTCTCCACATGTGCTTCCACACAGGCTTGCACATGTGTTACTTGTGCTTTCCTAACTAACTATTATTGATGGTTAATTTTGAATGTTTACTTATTGTCCCATGGATCGTCATTATGTCCTTGGGCACTACTTAATCTACATGATCATTTTAAGTTGTCATGTACTACGATATCTAGGCTAGACACTTTGATGTCTCGTATCTATTTCGTTGAATTATGAATTAAGGTTGTTAGCTTAGGGTCTTCATTGCAGCTATTTCTTATAAAATCTAATTAATTCATTAGAAAAATTGCTAACACTATTTAAGCCAGTATTTTCTAATGGGTTGAATATTTTGCTTATTTGGGTATTATATAGAGATTGCCTAATACCCCTTAGCCTATTTTATATTCTATGCCCAATATTTCACAATATTGGGCATTGGAAAGCCTATGTATCCTCAATATACATTCTTAAAGACCTATTGGGCTCTTAAATAGACATGTAATTTTCCGGAATGTTACAATGCAAGCACCACAATAGATGGGGTATTATTTTTCATTAGCCATCATGATTCTATCTTTCATGCTTCTACACTTATACTCAGTAATACATGTCGGTTAAACAAAAATTAAGTAGTCTATGGGGTAAAAAGAATACAGGCACGAAAACTCTAAGAGAGGATCGAAATTTGGGCTACCTAAACTTCACCCTATCACTCACAATCCATTTACTCTAACCCCAACAAAAAAATTCAATTGTCCCCAATTAATAATAATTCAAGTACATAGGATTGTAGGTGAAGAAAACTTGTGGCGCATAACATTTAAGATCTCTCAACAAGTGGGTTGGTTCATTTTTTGGGAGCCCACAGGTTCATAATTTGGGTCACCATCAGTGATTCCCATATAGATTAGGATGAATCCATCATTTGTTCTATCAACTTCAATCTATGCACCATTAGTAGTGCTAGTTACTTCACTCACAGACATTGAATTTGGTGTGTAAGTCCCTGAAAATGAACCAAGGTGATTACATCCTCACATGTGTCTAAAAGGGTTTAAAATATTTTCATTATGTGTTTTCTAATATGCATTCTTTATTTTAAGTCTTTTGGAGGTCATACGTTTAAAAACGTCCTAGACGTTCGAAAGTTAGCCCTTGGATGTACTTTAGTGTGCTCAGCGTGTTTTGAGGTGTTGCATGTGTTGTTTGATTTCCGAAAGCAGTAGGGGTTAACCTAGAACCTTAATAGACATGTAAAGAGTCCAAAACTTTGGGTACGAATCCCCAAGGACCACCCTAAGAGCCCCAAGGAGGACCCAAATGTTGGACAAGGAGGCTTCCCAACGAAAAAGGCTGCAACAAGATTTGGGGACCAGCCTCGCATCGCGCGCTTGGAAATGAGTGTTTGCATGCACTGCATTCCCAGCACGTGGTCCACTTTCTCAAAAAATCTTTGGCGCAAAATCAGAAGCTTCCTCCACGACGATAACTTCCATGATTTGATTGTCGTTTTAAATTTAATTTTGACATGTCTAAAAGTCCAAATAACTATGGTGGTGTTTTTGTATATGATGTTTTTATAACTTATTTAACCCCTTTTCCAGCAAAACCCCCAACACCCATTAAGGAATCAAACCCCGAATCTCTCTACTCTTCTGAATCCTCTCAAACCTCTATTGGAGGGAAAGCTCGAGGTTCAAGCTGGGGCTGATTTTCGTGGTTTATTCTTAAATTATTCATGGTATTATAATGTATAAAGGTATAGGTGTACTTCATCCTTAGTAATACATTCATCTAAGGAGTTCCTTCGAATGTTTGAGAATTCATGATCAAAATTGCTATCTTTCAATCTAGCCATGGGTTCATTGTCAAATTGATTTCAAAATGATTATAATAATTAATTTATGATTAATAAATGATTTTAATATTTATTTTAATCAAATTCAATGAAGAACCCATGATTGTCCTAATTTATCAAATTGGCTTATAATGTGTGTCATGTGATCTTTAATCTATGTTGATTGAATTATGTTTCAATTATGTTTAATTGCATATTTATTGTTATGCATGTGAATTGAATATGAAATTTTTAGGAGTTTTCAATGATAAAAAGGGTTTAAGGATTGGGTAAATTGATTTATATTCCTCTACTTTCTATAGACATGATGAAGTTGTGTTCCTAATGTGATCTTGAAACCATGATGTTTGAATTATCATTTCGTTTATGTGATGGTACCTTTGGATATGTTTTATGCATAAACTGATTTTGAATTATGGGAATTAATCAATGGTGATCAAATCATAGAGGAATTGTAAGTTGGCCCTATTCTCTATACTTTTCTATAGACTTGATAGATGCTTGGTCTTGTATGACATTTATTAGTATGGTCCACTTATGGTGGTGTTTTTTTCTATCTTGTCTACATAGCTATATGTTATGAGGTTGACCTTGAAGGCAAAATATATTTGGTGAGGGGTTATCATGATCACACATGTGAAGCTATATTACAAATCTCCAATGCAATTTCATGATCTAGGTTATATTGGTGATGCTTTCTATATGTCAATGAAAATGTTAGGGTTAGGGGTTTATACGTTTGACATTGTTGAGGTATAATGATTATTGCTTAATCTTGTTTAGCATAACCCTTACCTATGAACCTACATATGAATGTGTTGTCTTAAGCACGATAAGAAGTCCTAGATGTAAATGATGAATATGTCTTCTCTTCTATGCTATGATTGTTTGTGTGTGGTCGATAGTTCCGCTTACCCTTTATATGATTTTATGGCTTAAGGGACTTGAATGTGTATAGTGACCTTTGTAAGGGTGCTGCCTAAATGTTGGGATTTTTGACATTATGTGATCTTGTTGTCAAATGTACACATGCTCACACATTATGCATGTTTATAAGTAGTATACGTTCATGGTGTCTAATTTAAAGGGTATCCTCATATGTACTCATGTCTACTATTATGCTTGTAAACTATATGTGCTCATGAAGTATGTTATTGATCCCTCGGCTAGGAGGACTTGATAGGTGTACTAGTATGGTCAAGGGCATGGAACCTTGTCTATGCATTGCACATGTGTGCCTTGATTGGATAGTTTCTAGGTGGTTATCTATGTCTATGAAAATGAATACATGATTAACATATAAACATGCCTTAGCTGATATGATGAGTATGAACATGCATAGTTTCTTACTCTATTTATATGGAAGGATTTATCAAAACTATACTTATGCATTGATGTATGAATAAGTGTGGCCCTAATATGTTATGTGATTGATTTTCTAAATTATATATATACAGACACATGTATGATGATCTAATCAATAGAAGGGCACTCGGAAGTTGTTCCCAAGAGTACCCTATACTAAATTGTGTTTTACATATGTTATGTCCATGTGAAAGGACTTTTCACATGATTTAGGTTGATGAACTTTCATTTATGACATATGATCTAGGCATATGAGGAGTCAATCTCCTGAAGAGTATAATTTATAATGTAATGTAATAAAAGCTTGTTTTAATAAAGGGAACTAATATAGCTTAGCACCTAGTGAGCTTTAATATGAGGGGTGTCGCAAAGGAGGGAATGTAGGGTTCACCATAGTCCTCATAGGGTGGATAGCCTCAAATCCTAAAAAGGGAATATAGTGATATTTCTATGTCATCCTCTATGTTTCATAAACTATGTTATCCCCATAGGATCAATTAAGTGATATTACTTAAAAAGCTAACATGTTTTAATGTTCTACTTTGTCTCAGAAGAGCACCTTCATATGGTGTAAGGCTCTAAAAAAAATCCATGTAGCACCCATGGTCTTAGTGTTTGTTAAGGATATAGTTTCCCTAAAGTAAAATAGACAAAGGAGGTAAAGAAAAAGAACCCTAACTATGATAACCTAAGGTTAGTTGCTTAGTGTAGGTTAGGGTTTAGGACATCACCTATGCATTACAGAAGTAGATGTTGTGCAAAGTTCTAGGAAGGTGTTCTAATGCATGTGGCTATGTTTATGTTCGTTATGCATGACATTGTAGTGTTGCGTACTTGTTATGGTGATGTGCATGGTATCAGTCTATACGATGTGGTCTTACAATATGAACTATGTAGGTCTTATGGACTATATGATGAAGATCTTGCTTAGTTTGGATAAAGTTTTCTTTACTAACTTTATTAAGTATAATGTTAATTGTTAAGGCTTGTTGTCTCATGATAGGTTTACTAAATATGTGTGAGGTTATGGGGCTTCACATGTACATTGAACTAGTAGACTTAGATTGGTGTTGCGAGTAGGGCCTTATAATTGTCTATGTGAAGTGATGTTAGTATGTGTAAGTTAAATGTATTATACTGTAATGGCATTGGGAGTATTGACTTAAATGTTTCTTATGATGTGCTATACTTCTATGAATGCATGTGTTGAGTAAGAAAGACCATATGTATGATTTCCTTGTGGTCTTAAGGTGATGCTTGAGAGTGGATACATTGCACCAAGTGCCACTAGAGGGTTACATGGAAGGTTATGAAAGTAAAAAGAAAAGATGGTTCACTGCAAGGAGAAAAGTACTTACTATAAAGCGGAAGAAGGTTACTGTAATGTGACTCCAAATGTTATTTAAATGTTATGCGTGATCTTATTTGATATTATGACTATAGTATATACCTATATGAAGTATGTGAATTGTATAATGCTATTGTATCAAAGTTTTATGAAGTTTGTTTCAAAGTAAAATGTACTATTTAAATGCATGTTTTTGCATGGTTGTCACAAGTAGTGCATACTTGTACAAACCACATTCTTCTTCATCTTTTTAACAAACTGTAGGTGGTGGTGACTGGAGAATGTCTCTTAAAGTGAAGTACTTGGATTGCTTTCCCATGTTCAAGATAAGGGTTCCTTATGTTTCAAGGATTTCCTTTATTATGTTTCATTCTAAGTATATGTAATAGCTTTGATACCATGTTATAATGATAAGGTTCGTGTCTCTATTATATTCTACAATGTCGACTGTAAGATGGAAAATAAGACTTAGAGTCGAACTATGTATTATGACTTATATTTTATATGTAGTGAAAATGATGTTCTAGCGTATGATGTACTATGAAAGTTTTATATTTTCCGCTTAATTTACTATGGCAATGCGATGAATGATAAATATGAGCTTGTAAAAGACCTACGAGAGATCAAGTATGCCATGTTACTTGTAGAGGGTACTCCCTAGTCGTGAAAGGATAACCGCGTTGCTAACTCTTGTAGTATTTTCTACCGCATCTCATCATCTACTAATGAAGCCCTCCTGGCTTACACTAGCTCTGTACACTCCCTCTTTCTTAAACTAACCTCATCACAGGCCATAGTGGTGCGGCCCGAACGGTTCCTCTTCAACGAGCACGTGGCTTCGGGTGTGGCTTCAGCGGTACCTTTAATAAGGCCTCAAGCACAGTGTCCTAAGCAAGGTCTGTGGTGGCAATCTCTAGCTTAGCCCCCTGCATCTGAAAGATTGCATCAACATCGGCTCGTAAGCTCTCCAAATAAGTCTAAATGGTAGTAATTACAGTGGCAGAGGTTGGTATTTTCTAGAACACGCCACTCCAATTTATCAAGGCATTTGTGAACCGTCAAAATTTGCTGCTGCTCTTGCTTGGTCACCCGCTTCTCTATGCGGTCCTCTGTATTTGCTATGGAATTCTGCATCTATGGATGAATATGATGGAGCAGAGTGTCCATTGTCGCCTCTACCTTCATGATTATAGCTAGAGAAATCACTACTGTAGTAGGTGGTGTAAATTTTGATGAGCTGGGGGTTATGCTATATTTATGAAAAAGGGAGGTGGGAGAGTGGTTTGTATACTCTGGTACGGAAATATCATCCCCTTGGTCTATATCAAGCATTTTTTCCATGTTTTCCCTTAATGCATGAACCTCGCATTGGGTCACTCTGAAGGGTGCTGCCACATTGTCCTCATCTTTGACGAGACCTATATCTAATGTCCCTGTCGACTAGAGAAGTGCGACACAATTTCCTATTGACAGTGTAGTATCCCTGTATATATATAAAATCAAACATGGAAAGGGGTAAGTGGTTGATGTCTAAACACCCTGTCATGTATCTCCACCAATATTATCCTGGTGAAGTCGAACTCTAGCCCTACTACACGAGTTGCCACCATTATTTCCCTATCCCATGTGAGGATGTTATCAGCCCGAGTAGGTGACACTATATTTTGAAATAGCATCCAGAAGAATTTTGCAACAAAAGTCAGTGTGGCCTTCCGGATGCTTACTTGGGGTTCTATGATCCAGTTAGCTCGCTCCACATCTGTCTCTATATGTTGACCCAACCATATTTTTACCACCTGTCTCTTCTCTATGTTCTCTGAAATTGACAACTCTAGAAAATTAAGCAGTTGTAATCAAAGTGAAAAGTATTTTTGCTCCACTATGAACTAGTGAAGGGGTTAACAAGAATCGGCGGATGGTTGCTTCTAATATGTCGACCCTGCAGTCCCGGACTAGCGTAGATGTGAGAGGATCTTGTTGGTTGGTTTTTCAATGTTATCGATGGATCCCCGAATAGTGAAAGGAAAAAATGTATAAAACTCTTGCACGATCTCATCAATCTATGCTCCCATATCTGGACCCATCCAGGCGCACTTGTGAATATGAAAGAGTGAGTGTATCTCTAAATTTATATGCAGACTCCCTGTGAAGACTCGATGTTCCTCATTAACCAATTGGGTCATCACCCTTTTTTCATTTATCATTTTGGCCTCTCTATACACTTTTAATTGACCCTCATTACACCATATGTTTGTATCATCTACAACTGGAGTGGGGTTATCTGTTCGGGGTGTAAGTGTAGCTCTCAAGCTAGTGACCACATTAGACGAGGCCTTTTGTTCTTTTCCCCCTAACATGGTGGTTCTCTTAAGAGTTTGAATCGCAGGTAGTGGCTGTTTTGGACCTTCAAGTATGCGTCAACCCCAATCCTTAAGTTTTGGCAGACTAGGAGCCAGATGTTGAGCCGCCTTCTAAATTGGAAACAGCCTCGCTTGGTGAGTTCATTAGTGTGCGCTCCTCATCAGATTAGGAGGCAATTACTACATCCGGGTTCACCATATGGCTGGTGCCCCTTATGGCTCAGCATGATAATTGTGGTGTTTGACTGACTTAAGGAACATAGGATCGATCCTGCTTTTTGTTGGTGTCTTCATCAATTAGTAGATAACACGAGTAGAACGAATTGGATTTGTCGCTCTAGGAGAAGATTTTTTTTATCTTTATGACCAATGTACTCGTGGAACGATTGTTAGTATCCTAGAAACATAAATACACCCTCGAATAACAAATAAATAAACACAAGAATAAAAATACAAATTTTGACTGTAGAATTAGGTCGATAAGACCAATCGATGGTCCATATAGTGATATATGATTCGTAGTACTTGTCCATATTCGGATGGGTGAAAATAGCCTTTTTGATGGAAATGAGTGATGTATAGAATGGCTTGATAATCAATCGACAAACCGTAGTACATATCCGCCATTTGACACTTAAGATTATTTTTTTGGCATGGAAAGATAGATCTAATCGATGGCCCGTCTATAGAATGACGCTCCTTACACGGGGTCTCGTACTTGACTCCTGTGATAGCTTTCAGCCCCCTTTCAATTTCAACTTCCGATTTTATTTAGTGTACAATTTTAACATCAATCAGTTCTAAACTTCATTCTTGACACATCATATTCTAGTTCGTCGTTCCTAAGATTTGGATTTCGTAAGTTTTACTAACCCAATGAATAAGGTGTGGAACCCAAGGTCAGAAATTATGTGGATACTTCAAAACACAACCTTTTGGGTGGTTAAATTGCTACACAACCACTATCTATCATCCTAAGGTAAGTAACTACCTGACTTTTAACATGAAAAGTTAATCAATTTAGTTAAAAGGGTCAAGATCACTCTCAAGACTTCGTGTATTCAATTACGAACGCGAATTTGAAGTGATGGGAAGTAAAATAACCTTATAAGTGATGTTGAGTATTGTGGATGTGTGCCTACAGTGATGTGCGACCTAAAGAAGTAGCCAACTTTTTCCCAACCTGATAACAGGACGATTTGAGGACGAAGAAAGAAGGGATTTGGGAGAGAAATGGTGGGATTTAGGAAAAGTGAGGGGGGCCAATTTTGGGAGATGCAGAGATTATTTTGGGAGTGATTTAGGGAGGAATTTGATGGGGTGAAATTGTAATGGTAATGGTTTTTAAAAAACATGGAAAAAAGGAAAGAATTTTAAATATTGGGGTTTTTCTATGACTGTCCGAGTTGGGTCGGTTTAGTGGCAACTTGATCCACGAGACCCCATCGACGGTCCGTTGATTGGGACCATCAATAACTCATAAACTTTGAAAAAAATTGAGGCTTACCTGGCATCTACAGATACCATTGATGGGCCATCGATTGAATGATAGACCATCGATGGGCATGTAGACCTCAACACCACACCATTTTCTGCAAATTTCTGATTTTTCCTCACGCACATTTTACACAAATTAGGCCATTCTTTCTATAGTTTTTTTAACACTATTCTTAAACACGGACACTATTTTAATCTCTAGACAACACTAACTCACACAGAAAATTAAAAAATGAAACGGTTAAAGCAAATAAACAAAACAACAACTCTTTCTACATGGAAAACAAAACCTATTTTTAAATAGAGGGTACACCTTGAGTTGCCTCCCAAGCAGCGGTTGATTTAATATTGCGGCACGACGCAGACTCCATGATTAATTAGATTTTATAAAGATAGTAGCCCTCAACCACTTCATAAACACTCTCTGAACTCCCTAGATAGATCATTATCCTTTGTCCAATAACTTTGAACCTTTTGTCTTGCTTATTCTCTAGCTCAATTGCCCTATCTACAAACATTTTTATGATGAAAAATGGACCCAACCATTTGGACTTGAGTTTGCTCGGAAATAAGCGCAACCTGGACTTAAATAGAAGAACACAATCACCAACTGCCAATTCTCTATGTTCAATTTATTGGTCATGATACTTCTTCATCTTGTCTTTCTATATGGCTTAACTTTCATAGGCTTTTAGGAGAAACTCATCAAGCACATTCAAATCATTTAGCCCTTTTTCTAACACTCCGGTCAAATATAAATTTAGTCTCTTCATTGCCCACATTGTCTTATGCTCTAGCTCAACCGGTAAGTGACAAGCCTTCCCATTAACAAGGTTGTATGAAGAAATATCTATGGGGTTTTGTATTTAGTGTTGTAGGCCTACAAATTATCATCTTGATTGCATGACCAATCCTTTCTATTGGCATTTTCAACTTTCACCAGAATCTGCATGATCTCCGGATCGGATAATTCAACTTGCCCATTTTTCTGTGAGTGTTAAGGAGTGGCCACATTGTGGTGAACACCATAGTTATCCAGCATCCCTCTAAAGAATTTGCTACAAAAAGTTAGAGCCGTCATTGCTTATAATGGACCTAGGTGTACCAACTCTGGAGAAGATATTTTTCTTCAGAAATGCAGAGTCACTCTTCACTTTATTGTTGGAGATCATAATTGTGTCCACTCTTTTAGACACATAGTCAACCGCCACAAGAATATACTTTATCCATGAGAATTTATAAATAGTCCCACAAAGTTAATGCCCCATACATCAAATAGCTTAATCACTACAATGGGGTTCATCACACCTATCACATGATTTGGCAAAGTCATGAGCATCTTGGTGAATAGGGGGCTAGTAGTACCCACACTAAAAGATCTTATGCGTAATTTAAATACCACTATGGTGCAAACCAACAGGCGAAGAATAACATGACTCTACAACACTTAACATTTCAACCTAATGTACACACTGAAAAATGATTCCCCTCTAGAAAATTTCACCCCTCACCTTTGTCCGGCTACGTTTATACAATTACTTACCCTTCCCATTATCTCGTATTAGACATCATAATCAATGTATGCATTAGTTAATACTTTGTCCCAATCGACACTATCCTATACTAAATATATGTTGATAATTCTTTTCCTGATAACTACTTTCCTTGTACGGAAAGAAGCAAAAAGAAGACTTCAATCCTTGACCAATGTTAAAAAGACTTCTAAACAAAAGAATTATCAATGTATGAAAAAACACTATTCGGGAATGGTTTAATTACTAGTCATACTTTATTAATTACCCATGTTTCCCATAAATCTAGTTGTAGATTTAGTTAACCATGTTAGCAATTTCACAATTCATATTTTTAGAAGAAGAAATCATGAACATACTTAGGAAGAAGAATAAACCAAAAAATGGCACTTGAAATTTCACGCAAATCCTTTAAAACCAAATTAGGAAATCAATTAATTGATAAAGTTGAAAAAATTATTATCCAATACCAATACAAGAACAAGAGTATTAATAGCTAACTGCCAGAAAGAGGTTTAAATCCTAATGATTAGAAAAAAAGTACTTATGAAAAAGGAATTCTAATAAGGAAAGTTTTGTTCAGGTGCGCCACTTCAATTGACAGTCTATTGTTTGAGTCTGCTCATCATGACTTAGAAAATATATAGTTCTCCCGTATGGTACCCTCTCTGGATCAAATAACGGCCCAATAGTACGGTTCTTCGATCAATCTATGGTCCGTGGGTGCTCTTTCATAGCTCCATACTTAGAATTTCCAAATACAGAAATTGGAACCCTTTCCGAATCAAATGGATATTCACCAGTACAGTCAGTCGATCAATCAACGGACCGGCAATGCCACTCGCGGTACCACACTTTGTCATACTTCCATGATTTTCCTCCTATGCATAAGTTTCTCATCTACGATCACCACTAACTCACATATAACATTAAAAAATGAAACGGTTAAAGCAACTAAACAAAACAACAACTCTTTCTACACGGAAAACAAAACCTATTTTTAAATAGAGGGTACACCTTGAGTTGCCTCCCAAGCAGCGCTTGATTTAATATTTCGGCACAACGCAGACTCCATGATTAATTAGATTTCATAAAGATGGTAGCCCTCAACCACTTCATAAACACTCTCTGTACTCCCTAGATAGATCCATTATCATTTGTCCAATTACTTTGAACCTTTCGTCTTGCTTATTCTCTAGATCAATTGCCCCATCTACAAACACTTTTGTGATGAGAAATGGACCCATCCATTTGGACTTGAGTTTGCTCGGAAATAAGCGCAACCTGGACTTAAATAGAAGCACACGATAACCAACTGCCAATTCTCTATGTTAAATTTAATGGTCATGATACTTCTTCATTTTGTCTTTGTATATGGCTTAACTTTCATAGGCTTTTAGGTGAAACTCATCAAGCACATTCAACTTATTTAGCCCCTTTTCTAACACTCCGGTCCAATCTAAATGTAGTCTCTTCATAGCCCACATTGTCTTATGCTCTACCTCAAACGGTAAGTGACAAGCCTTCCCATTAATAAGGTTGTATGGAGAAATATCTATGGGGTTTTGTATTCAGTATGGTAGGCCTACGAATTATCATCTTGCTTCCATGACCAATCCTTTCTATTGACATTTACAGTTTTCACCAGAATCAGCATGATCTCCAGATTGGGCAATTCAACTTGCCCGTTTTTCTGCGAGTGTAAAGGAGTGGCCACATTGTGGTGAACACCGTAGTTATCCAGCATCCCTCTAAATAATTTATTACAAAAAGTTAGAGCCGTCATTGCTTATAATGGACCTAGGTGTACCAACTCTGGAGAAGATATTTTTCTTCAAAAATGCAGTGTCACTCTTCACTTTATTGTTGGAGAGCATAATTGCGTCCACCCTTTTAGACACATAGTCAACCGCCACAAGAATATACTTTACCCATGAGAATTGATAAATAGTCCCATAAAGTTAATGCCCCATACATCAAATAGCTTAATCGCCATAATGGGGTTCATCGCACCTATCACATGATTTGGCAAAGTCATGAGCATCTTGGTTAATAGGGGGCCAGTAGTACCCACACTACAAGATCTTATGCGTAATTTAAATACCACTATGGTGCAAACCAACAGGCGAAGAATGACATGACTCTAGAACACTTAACATTTCAACCTAAGGTACACACTGAAAAATGATTCCCCTCAAGAAAATTTCACCCCTCACCTTGGTCGGGCTACGTTTATACAATTACTTACCTTTACCATTATCTCGTATTAGACATCATAATCAATGTAAGGATTAGTTAATACTTTGCCCCAATCGACACTATCCTATTAGGTAGTATCACACTAAATATATGTTGATAATTCTTTTCCTGTTAACTACCTTCCTTTTACGGAAAGAAGCAAAAAGAAGACGTCAATCCTTGGCCAATGTTAAAAAGAATACTAAACAAAAGAACTATAAATGTATGCAAAAACACTATTCGGGAATTGTTTAATTACTAGTCATACTTTATTAATTACCCATGTTTCCCATAAATCTAGTTGTAGATTTAGTTAACCATGTTAGCAATTTCACAATTCATATTTTTAGAAGAAGAAATCATGAACTTACTTAGGAAGAAGAATAAACTCAAAAATTGCACTTTAAATTGCAAGCAAAAGCTTTAAAACCAAATTAGGAAATCAATTAATTGATAAAGTTGAAAAAATTAATATCCAATACCAATACAAGAACAATAGTATTAATAGCTAACCGCCAAAATGATGTTTAAATCCTAATTTATAGAAAAAAAAGTACTAATGAAAATGAAATTCAAATAAGGAAAGTTTTGTTCAGGTGCGCCACTTCAATCGACAGTCTATGGTTTGAGTCCGTTCATCATGACTTAGAAAATATATAGTTCTCCGGTATGGTACCCTCTCTGGAGCAAATAACGGACCAATAGTACGGTTCGTCGATCAATCTATGGTCCGCGGGTGCTCTTTCATAGCTCCATACATAGAATCTTCAAATACAGGTATTGGAACCCTTTCCGAATCAAACGGAGATTCACCAGTACAGTCAATCGATCAATCAACGAACCGTCAATGCCACTCGCGGTACCAAACTTTGCCAGACTTCCATGATTTTCCTCCTATGCCTAAGTTTCTCATCTACGATCACCACCTTTGTTGGGCAAAATGAACGACAGACCGTCGATTGCATCTGTAGGTCTATTATGCACTTTTTTCAGTTGTCTTTTTTTCTTTTTACCTGAACATCTTTCCTATTAAAAAAGACATAAAACTTGTTAAAACCTGAATAAAACAGCTCTAGACACACCCAACTCTTATGTGAAATGCATTAGAAATATTGTGCAATCACAGTATATCAGAGGCCTTAGACTTGCCCTTAACATATATCGTGGCATATCACATGGAGAGAAAATGTGGAAAAACTAAAATTTAATAATATGATATGCTTCTCATTATCATATGAAGTTTACGTAGTCTTCTCATTAATGAATTATACATAGACTTCTCATTTATCAACAAAGACAATTCATTTAAGTAGTCTAAAACTATGTCACATATACCATATAAAGAGAATTACAAATTTTGGCATATCCCTTACAGTAGTACAATATTCCATATATAGGGTTACAACAATGTCTCAATATAAAGAAAGAACAATTGTCTTAGACATAGTCAAACTACTAAGATTGTAAAGTGGCATCATCCTTGGAATTGAGGACTCACCAACAACTTGGGAAAAGATCAAAGTCTTCCTTGAAAAGGTCCTTCAAAGCTCTGCAATTGCCCGAACCTACATTATTATAGAAATATAAATAATATGAGTTAGTCCAAACCACATGTACAAGGTATGGAAACATATGAAATTAAAACCTTTAAAGATGTGCATAAAAACAACCTTTTTTTTTTAATCACATGCTAAGTCATTTAAAGCCTTTATGCAGATACAAGAGCAGATACATATCATTGATCACTAAAACATCAAGGCATGTTCATATATAGAAGAATAATATCATCATAAAGTCATATGAATATTTCGTGTTCTAGAGTTCGTATAATCAAAGCACACAAGACACTAACTCACAATCCCATCCCAAGCCTACAAGTACAACACTCATGTGAAGCCCCATAACCCCATATAATCAAGTAAATAGAAGAAGAAACTATAATTAATGCCTTTTACTTCATAGAACATAATATCATTTGTAGTCATCATCAAATATCAATTTAGACCAATATCATATTTATCGAATGAAACCACCATCATATAGAACTAATATAATACAACTCATTATAACATAAGTGCATAAGAATATCCTCATAGGACTCCTCTCAAGTCCAACTTTTTCAATATATAGGTAAAGTCCCATACCTTTAGCTACACTAAGTAGTACCCTTTCAATATTCCTACTTAGTATCCATCTTTAATACTTCCTTTCATTCATTTTACGTTTAGGAAAAATCTCCATAACCAAAAATAGATCATGTGAGATAAACATCGAATCTGGTGTCATGAAAGGTAGAACGACAAAATCAACGTAGCATTCTAGATGAATCTACTAGCTAGTTTTTCTATGGGGGCACATAGTTAAGGAACTAGGAGATTTGTTAGAAGCTCATGCATTCACATTTGCATGGTATTATCAATCTCATGAGAACATTGGTAAACCTACCTTCGCCTTTGAGAAGGGGAACGTCTCATATAAAGGTCGCTCATGCTAAGCTAAATTCCCTTTTTGAAATATCTTTAAGAATTTCTTATCATCAATGCTTAATATAGGTAATCAGAGACACACCCCTGGTATAATCTTGATTATTGCTCGTTAGGCTTAGAATTTGAACTTCCTTTAACCACAACCCAAGATTAGTGAGATCCTCACATCATAGTCATAATAATAAGGCACATAAGAGAATCACTTTCTACCTTGCATCATCATAACCCTATCATTATCTCACATTCAATATACTAATAACATGCAATCAAATTCATCATATGATCATCTTACTATTCTATTCACATAAACAGACTTCAATTGAATAATATAATCAACAATAGACCAACAAAATTGAAGTACAGAAACCATAATCTCCAAAAGTCTTACCCATAATTCCACCACATTCATGAAATAATCAAATCATCATCATCATCATCATCATATAATAAATGAATCAATAACATATTCTATCAATTTAATTCAATCCAATATCTGATTAAATCAATTTGAAAGACAACCTACAAAATTGGATGAAAACTATGATTTTAGACATCCTTGGAAACTAATTTTGAACAGACTCTTGCAGAAAAAGATCCCAAAGTGAATAGCATCCATACCTAAAAAATCCTTGAAGAATGATTGGAAAAAACTTCAGTATTGAAGCCCTAATGAAGCTTTAACCTTGGTCTTCAATGGGAGTCTTTGGATAGAGAGAGAAAGTAGAAAGAAGTGGGAGTGAATTGGGTGTGGAAAATAATTGAGTGTAGGGTTATTTTAATGAAGTCTTACTCTATTATAGTCCCCAACTAAATTAATTAACCAATTCTTAATAATATATTAATTATATAACTAATTAAATAATTTTCTTAGCCTTTACTAAAATTAGACAATGAACCAGAGTCCAATCGATGACTCCGCGGTGATGCCCCGTCAACAAGGCCATGGACAGTATGGTCATCCATGGTTTTGGTTAGAGACTTGATTTTTTATCCTATTTGGAATTTTTATTCACCCATGAGTACCATCAACTGGCAATTGTCCCATCGACGGCTCGTCGTTTTCTATGTTATGACACACTTCCATTTGAAAGTTTTGGGGTCAAAATGTAGGGTCCTCCTTCATGGCCCTTAGGGTGGTCCTTGAAATTCTTACGCACGCGCTTTAATCATAAACACACTATAACATGTAATCCCAACCATTTTACCACATTTAACGTCAATTAAACTCTTTAAATCCCATTTAACACACTAAGGCACTCTAGCTCATTTTCACTAGTTTCCGGACGTGGTGATCGTTTCTTGGCGTTTTGATTGTAATGCTTTGTAATTGAGTTTAATACCTTTGCTTAAGCTTAGAGGCAATGTTTTAAAGACCAGTTCATCAAGTGAAGCTCTAGACTAAGTCAGAGAACTTCCGGAGTGTTACATTTTTTGTACTTTCGACTTCAGCTACATCTTGACCATGTTTAGTTGTGGACTATCTTGTTAAGCCATATCTATCTACATACAAGTATCAATTATGAGGTAGAAACATCAACCCTAATGACAACCGCTCAATAGCATGAAGTGAGAAGGAATTGTCGTTCTAACATGCCCAGAATCTTTTTGCTTATCCAATGTGGTGCACAACATTTATAAACAAAAATTTGCTAGAGGCAACTTTCAAACTCCCTAGCATACGAAGTTTTAATACTATTTCATAGAAACCACCTGTAATCAACAAAACAAATAGGAATATCTCGACTTAAAATTAGGCCCTCGACCGGCAAGGCCCTTATTAACAGATCTATGAAAGAAATAACTACTCCTAACAGTTCATATAAATAAATAGCCAACTAGAACAAAAGTCCTGATTCGAGGGCACCATTCTGTCTATGACAAAACATAAAATAGGTATATATCAAAAAAATACACCAAACAATTCACAATCTTAAGAAAACTAACAAACTAGGGCAGCGTGGCCATAACGTAGCTATACACCCCACACACTAGTTTGTAAGCCTCTAAGAGTAGAAAATGTTGGTCGAAAATGGTCCTAGCCTACCTATAAAGTTATATACAACAAAAGCTAACAAACCTCCAAACTCTTGCTTCTTCGGAGGAAAAGAACTAGCAAATCAGATAGATGTCAATCCTACTGCTAACCAGGTCTACTAGGTCATAAATCGGGACCTGCATAAATGAATATAGCACCCCCAGGCAATAGGGCGTTAGTACCAAATAACATATAGAGTATGAAATAGTTTAGAATAAATGAGTAAGTATCATAATATATCTAAAGAAATCACGTAAGGGAATCAAAATTTAGATACGCCTACCCACCCACTAATGAATTTGAAAATACAAATGTTCAAACAACGATTTAACCAATCCAATATAAGCTCGGTAGGTACAAACAATATAAGATCTACTTATGCCCTCATAAGCCCTAAAGGTGCCTATAAATCTACATACCCTTATCGGTAGACCCTTGTCTCTATAACAAGTCACATAGCCCTTTTGTAGCGATGTAGCCCCGTAGGCAACACATAGCCCCTCTAGGTTAACATCATAGCTATGTATGCTTCACATAATGCTCTGTTGGCTGCACATAGTGCTCCTTTGCATCAACATATCCTATAGGCAACACAAATCCCTTTTTTGCGTAAAAATAGCCCTGTAGACAACACATAAAACTCTTTGGTATCAATATAGCCTCGTGTAAAACACATAGCCCTCATTGGGAATAGCAGAGTCATATTAGATAAAATCAGAGCCCACATAGGATTCTCTTAAATAAAAAACTAACTACAATATCCATAAGGGAGACAAATAAAGAATATATATGAATAATCTTCAAGTCGTTCCTAACTTAGGGTAGTTCTTAATAGATTATGAGTTCGTAAAATGAGGGTTTATAACCACTTAATTAGAAAACCTTACAACTACAAAATCTCCCATTATCTAAGCGATTATATCACTACCAAGCTCTAAGTAAACATGTCGAACGAAGGTAATAATCATAACATACCTTTCAAATGTGTACGAAAAACCGTAGTTCCTTCACGAAAGTTGTTTCTTATTTCCTATGCTTCGCAAAAGCTATGTATCAAAAATAGATATGCACCTATAAACAGTTAACAATTAGGCTTAAATTAGAAGATTTACCATATAGCCCTAACTTGTTGAAATTTCCGCATAAATTCATAAACACAATCATAAAAGAGTCCCTAGATGCTTACCTTAGTTAATTAAGTCTAAACCTTCAATAAACACCAATAAATGAAAATTAATGTCTTCAAAAACTAGCTCAAACGCAGATAACATGGGGGGAAAATCATTCTCACATGTTGATATCACATTCTAGGCATAGGAGCAACCTTTATTGGGAGAAATCGTCAAAAACTAACCTTAATCATGCAAGAATTCCATAGAAACTCGATCTTAAGATTTTTTTTTCTTGTTTGAAAGTCAAGGGAAATGTTTTCATGGCTTAAAACATTGAGTAAGCCGACAGACCACATTTTTGACCCGACTCGAATTCTGCCCCATCAGTCCGTGGTACAACCCTCATAACTTCGTACTCCAAAGTTTGGTTGTATGGGGTTTCGGGAATTGGAATCTAGACTCGTAAGCCTTTGATTAAATGGGTGATTGAATTTCTAAATCATTATATGTTTGAGAAAACATCCAAGACATTTGATCCAAATTTTAGAAAAATCTTTAAAAATGAGCTTACCATACCTTTCACCTACTTTTATTTTTCCACTTACCTAAAATAAAAACTTGAGATACAAACCTTAAACATTAGAATTTGACATACCATAGGATTTGTAATTTACTACCCATTTTCATTGTCTTTCCACAAAGATACGAGTTAACGTATAAATTTTGAAAAGTCGTGGTGTTACAACTAATTAAAATCCACCCTATTCTTTTAAAAATATATTAATGGGGAAAATAAAATTTTATCTAATCATAATATATATTATAACATTTACTTGAAGAGAGGATTTCCTAAGTATATAGAGGATAATCAGGACCAATCTAAAGAAAAAATAGAAGATGGTAAAGTAGTTTTTGAAGAATGAAATTCTACATTGCTGACATTGGCACATTTGATTCACACTATTGGAGAGTTGCAAGATGTCTTCGATTAACTTAGACATCAATTTCTCCTAATTCTTCTATTTTTATTGTTGTTATGTCCACAACACATTAGTAATTTTTCAAGTACTTTGATGTGCTGATACATTTATGACTGGTGGTTGTTCTTGTTATGTGATGTTTTTAATATTTATTTTCATGCCTCGAGTCTACATTCTGGGCGTGACCGACACTCGAAAACCATTGTTGGTCCCCAAGCAAACCCTTTGGTTGACTAAATATTCACATAAGGACTTATTCAACAAAATAGGAGACCCAAATGAAAAACTCAACTAATCATGGCTCATTACTAGAGTTTAACTCAAAACTATCTGAAATAGTCAAATGAACACAAATGTTCACCTCAACGTCTGTAAAACATAAATAAGGGCAATGGGAAAAGACTCCTCAACAACTAATATCTATAAAGCCTCTACTACTATGATGGAAGTTAGGACAAGACACATGACATTCTTATAATACTGAAATCTAAATGTGTTTCCCTCTTTAGGAAAGTGGCAAACCGACGCTAACTGGAAATGCAAGTTGCATCACAGTACGGCATGTTCATGACCTTGAACACATGTAGGACGAATGAAGTCAATATATTGAACGTATGAGCATGCAATGAGAACATTGACAAATAAACATATACATGAAGTGATAAAAAGGAAACACATGCTCACCTCGCTGAAATAAAATCTACTCATTAGGGTTACAATGATAATAATGTCCAATATGTAGAGATTTCAAAACAATAGACAATATCTCAAAATGTATAATAATATAGTAATGAACTTTTACACTTATTTTGGAGATTCTCTAACCGACAAGCATCACTTTGAGCTATGTGTTGGTACAATATTTTGCCGATCACTACAACAATGATGATATTCAGCTACAAAATTATTAACTACACTATAACATTCCTCACTGTTTGTTCATTTTTTGTGACAAAAATGAGATTTTGTCTCTAAATATATGAGTCCCACACTACTAGTGACAAATCACAAAAGTTCGTGGTATTATTTTGTCGTTTAAAATTTCCCACAAAAAACAAAATTGGCTCCATTTAGTAAGTATCACTAACAATTAATTTTAAGTGATTAGTGAGACATTTTTTTTCTTTAATAATGTTGCTAAGTTTGGACAAACTATATTTCTTCCTTAGATTAAATTGTTTTAGTAATGGAAAAGCTTCTTCATAAATTAGATGATGTTACAGCACCAACAAATTAGCGTTTGTAGTAAAACGTTATATGTTTTAGAGACAAAATATAAATTTATTTCCTACCTTAATTTTTTTCGCTAATGTGTGGCATAATTAGTGATATTAATTTTATTTTCTTTAATCAATTAACAATTTAGATACAATAAATTTCTTCACAAAATAAGTTATGCGTTAAAACAATTTTCTCAAAGAACACAATGAATTTCATCATCTTGATTCTGTCAAAAATATCCTACCCTTTGTTATTAATTTTTATGGAGTTTCTAAACTGTATTTAAGTTATGAGGAACTCTATTTAATACTTCATTCATTTTGATTTGTTTAATCTATTGTCGTGGCTAACATATTAGATATGTAAAATTGTCAAAATGTCTTTTAATGTTATAATCTAAAACATGTCATTTTTATCGTATGTTGTTTATACAAAAAAGGTTTTATTCTAGAAAATATGTTTAAAAAAAAAGTGGCATGGCAAATACGTCTGTAGTAAGTAATGTAATCTTAGATTCTAATATCAACGGCCATTTAAAAAATAACATAATACTAATACATTAGAAGTATCAACAAGAACAAAATGAAGTAGAACCATGTCAACAATGCAACAACGAGCAACAACAACCATGGCAAACAACACAATAATCAAGAAGGATCCACAACTAAGAATTCAACCACCAGAAACAACCATAGAATAGAATACACCAACCAACAACCATCGTCAAGAACGTCATAATCAGAAACTATTGTCAACAATTAAACAAGCATCATTCACATCTATGAAGGCAACAATGAGCATCAACCTTTAAAAGGAATATAACAACCACGGGAAAGAATACAAGGAACAACAACAGACAATGCCAATAAAACAAGATTCCGATAAGATTGAGAAAATGCTAGATGAGTGAAATATGTTATGTACAAATTAAAAAGGAAATATCTCTCTATCTCTCTCTCTCTCTCTATCTATCTATCTATCTATCTATCTATATATATATATATATTATATATATCATTCTAACTATATTATCTCCTATTGCCACCATGTATGCCTTCGATTAGAATCTGCAGAGTAAGACTTAGATCCCCTGGATAAAAATGTAGCAATCAATGGAGAAGACTACATTTCTAGTGCAGCTACATTTCAAGAAAAAAGTGTAATGCTTGACTGCTCTACATTCAATTTTACCAATACCTACTGCCCAAAGAAGGTGACAATCTGCAACCACCTCATCACCATTTGTTGCAGTGTTATCCAACGTTCCCACTACCCCAACATATATTTTACGATCTTCCCAGCAACTGAAAAACCAAGTTACCTAACCTCTAACCATAATGAACACGAAGTGAGACTTACTTCCTAAATACATTAAAGGATACGACTTTTCTATTTAAAAATTCTCTATCCCCCGTTTAACAATAAATAGATAATACTTTAACACCAATAATTTTCTTTATGAAGTGATCTTTTTTAAAATCATGCCCTGTTTCACATTCCCCATTTCAAAGAGTTAGAAGACATGTCAAGCATGAATCATAGAAACACAATATTTTGTCAAAAAATCTCAATATAGAGAACACAACTACATTGTGGTATGATAGTTTGTTTTAAAACTTCTTGTTCTCCTCAAATTTGATGCCATGAAATAGAGGACTTCTAGTGGTATGAAAATCTTATCCATTCTCATGAAAAACACCATGTCTTGGTTGAATCTCCATCTCAATTAATCAGGAATCTAAGAGAGTCAAATCACCATCACTTCTATGTATTTCACTCGGCACATCATCAATATCATTGCCAATCACACTACATTGAACTGAAACATCTTATAGACATCATCATTAGTAGAACTCATTTCATCACTTTCCACATCATAATTTTGCATCTCTGGGACATCATATATATGTCTATCTTGAAATTTGTGCGCAATTCGCCAATTTTGTCTTAATTTTTGATAAACTATGTGAAAACCTGCTTCACATTTGTAGCTACCACAAAAGAATCATGTTCATACCAACATATTTTAGAGAACTTTGAAGAATTTGTCCATCCTTTGTCCATGATAAACTGCTACATGTATAATCACATAATAATTATATGTTATAAAATGGTCAAGTGTTTATCGTTAATTTTTTGAAATTGAACTTTTCAATCCTTGAAGTTGTGTATAGACAATTTAAGGTTTAAGTCAAAACATACAGTTCCTTCACACAAACCAATATTTAAGCTCAATGGTGAACGAACATCATACAATCAGAATAACGCATGATAACTCATACTCAAACGATGAAATCAATCCTAGATAATTTGTCGAACATGCTGTAAGCGTCCTATTCTATGCTTGGTTTCAACACTAATAAGTAGTCAAAGCACCCATAATTTTGCAAATTATAGTTCACTGATCAGAGTGATAATGACAATAATACCTACTGACAAACCATGTCCCTAATAAAAAAACACAATTCACATCAATTGCACAAAACATGGTCCAAAGGGGAAAAGAGAATGACTATAACACTAAGTAACAGTTAGAGGAAGGATAGGTTCTTACTTGAACACTAGCGGCGTTGAGGTATAGCCAAGAGCATCAGCTAAAACTGATACAAAGGAGTTTCGTTTGAAGGTGGATAGCCGAGGACCACATATGTTATTCTTTTTTGATGCAAAATAATAGAAGTCAGGAGTTGGGTTTTATTGTAAAAAATTACAATGGAAAATCTTATTAATTAATGACTTTTATATATGGGCAAAATGGTCCGGTGGACCCATGTACTTGTACCAATTTGTATTGTTGATCATTTCTCTTATCACTTTTCTCATCTGCACACTTACAATAAAAAAATTAAATATATCAGATTACTATGACCATTGATCATGTTTATGCGGCATTAAAATGATTGAGTTGGCAAGAGAGTGAGACTACACCTATTCAAGCGTTTGAACACCATATATAAATTTAAAAAATATTTAAATTATAAAAAAAAAAAAAATTTGAAAAGAAAAAAAACAGTGTTCTTCAAACAGTCCAACTACTTTTTTAGTCATCCCATCCTTCCTCTACCCTTTTTTTCTTTCTTCCATCTTTTTTTAGGAAATTTAATTTATTTTGTTGTTTGGAAATCCATGAGTATATTAAATGAACTCTTCGATGTTTTCTACCCTTTCCAATTAAATAGAAGAAATACGCTGCTCATTTTACACTTTTTTTTGTCGGTTGTTTAATACATTCTTATATATGTGATGATCTCTTATTGACATATATTGAGAAATTGAATTTTAACAGAGGGATTTTACAGTTTTTTGATTGAGGCAGCGTGAGCCTTCTAACATGTTGGTATGTCGGAGGTAGTGGGGAGTTTCTTGGCGTTCTGATACGCCGGAGAGATCGGAGACCATAGGGGGTCTGTAGTGGTTTGAAGCGGTCGACGATGGTTCGCAACATTGTTGATTGTGAGGGGCGAGGAGTTGGTGCGGCGGCTTAGGGTATATAGATTTGTGGAGGTCGGAAAAAGAGAAATAAAAATGGTGAAGGTCTGCGATGAAGATGGAGGCTGGTGAGGGAGAAATCATTTGTGGTCTAGCCGACAAGAGGAGCAGCAAAAACATCGACTTTCTCCGGCTGGCCCTTTTCATGGTGAAAATGTAAGATGATGTGAGGAGATCCAATGTTTTAATCTAAAAGAATAATAAAATTTTAAAATTTAATTTGACAAAATTATATCAGAAAATTTTGATTTTTCTTTTTTCAAAAAGAAATTATTATAAAAATAAATAATGAAGTAGTAAATTTTATCTGACATGGAGTGTTACATCAGCGCGATTGAGAGTCACCATGAGTTGGAAATTTTCAAAAGATTGTTTAGATTGATTTTTGGGTCCATATAACAAATAGGAAAGTTTAAGGACTCACAATATAAATGCTTGCAAATACAAGGATCTATCAGACCATTTCGAAGAACTTAGTTTCCCTTTGGTTTTCAAAAACATGATTTGCATCAAATAAAGTTATCCATTTTATACCATGAAAGGATGATTACAATATTTCTCGACTTAGATCGTCTAACCCACACCAAAATATTTTAATGTATTAAAGAACGTTTAGATTCGCACCCAATTGGGTGACTCGTGAGAAATTTACTCCTCACAAAAGAAGAAGCACCTTTGGAGTGTCTTGCATCAAAATGACCTCGTAATTTTGACAACATCAAAAAATTGGAAACTCAATAGCATCAAACAAACTTATTTTTGTAAAATCAACAATTTGATGCCACATTTTGGCTAGGCGTCCATATAGATATTAAGTTATTAATCCTTCATTTTTTCTATGAACTCAGTTCTCCCATTTATATGTGCTCCCTTCTCAATTTTTCATATATAAACACGACATATTTATATATATATACATATATATATATATATCATACGCCCCACTTTTAAGGATTACACTCGGCATGTGTTATGTAAATCGTCTTGTTCCATACCCACACCTTTAATTGTTTTTATAATACATTTTAACTCGAACCTTAATGGGTAACTTGCAAGAAATTTCATCTTCATAAATGAAGTTGCACCTTTGGAGTGCCTGACATCCAAATGGCCACATAATATTGACAACTGCAAATAATTGGAAACTCAATGGCATCAAACAATCTTATTTTCGTCAAATCAACATTTTGGGGCCACGTTGTGGCTAGGTGTCCTTATAATTGTTATGTTATTCATCCTTCATTTTCTATGTGAAATCACTCCTCCCTTTTAGACGATCTCCCTTCTCGAGTTTTTATATTTAAACATGATACATTTTTTATATAAATCATATGCCCCACTTTTAATGATTTATACTCGTCATGTGCTATGTACATCGTCTTGTCCCATGCCCACACCTTTTAATGTTTTAAATAACCTTTTAACTTACACTCAAACGGGTGAATCTCGAGTAACTTCCTCCTCACAAAAGAAGTTGCACCTTTGGAGTGACTTATATCCAAATGGCCTTGTATGTTTGAAAACATCAAAAAATTGGAAACTCGTTAAACAATCTTATTTTTGTCAAATAAACATTTTGGTGCCACATTGTTGCTAGGCGTCCTTATAACTATTAACTTATTCATCCTTCATTTTTTCTATGAACTCAGTCCTCCCATTTAGACGAGCTCCTAATCGATTCTTTAATATATAAACAGGACCAATTTTTATATATTAAGCATATGCCCCACGTTTAAGCACTTACACTTGTCATGCGCTACATAAAACATCTTGTTCCACGCCGGCACGTTTTAATACCCTAACATATAGTTTTTTCGAGAAATAAGTTATTCGAGGATGAGTTATCCGGTGTATTTTATCCCAATCAAACATGGAATCAGCTTATCCTAATATTAATTTCAACATTAGACATTTTATGTGGGAATTGGTGAGTAAAAATATAATTATACCAAGATAATTAAGTATATTTTTAAAATGTTACTTTTTAGTTTTTAGACGTTAATTGACTAATCGGAGTGTAGGGATTCTTTTTATTTCTTTTGTTATTCATTTTTTGTTTATTAATATTTTCAATAACATTTTAAGATAAATATATTATTTAGTTGCTCCCAGGAAAAAATACAGCACAGGTTCCAAACAACTTCTCGTCATCATCGGTTTTTTTTGTATCACTTATAACTCAAACAAAACGCTGATTCTCGCAGAAAAAACATAACCATCTTTGCGGTAAAAAGAATGTTTTGGCATTCATGTTTTTAATTTCTTCCTCTAAACTACTAACCTCAAAGAGAAGTAGGATTCAAAATCTGATTGAAGGCACAAACTAGGTATGAACTATTTCAATTTCTCTTTGTTTGAACAATTTTGAGTACATATATCATCAAGAAATGATAACTGATATACAAAGTTAGGCATCATTATTTGTGTATGTAAAACTTTCAATTATTCTAATGTTTTTTCTGAAGTATCATAAATTTTATACAAACAATTTCTCTCTCTTCTCTTTCTAGTGAACTTTTTGTTAATCTTCTCCTTATCTTTTACAGGTTGTAAGGCATTTGGAATAGTTTCAGTTTTCTTTTTTAGCCTGCGAGGTTCAACTATTGACTTGATGTTTGCATTCTCGAAAAGGCTTAAAAGATTTCAAAATGTTCACAAATCTCACTGTCACCTGGAAGACGTATCAATCGGCAAAAGATACTTGCGGGGAAAACTATTTTAGCTACTTAATAAATCGATGTATCAAATATATGTACTCGAACTACTAACATAGGTAACAGAACTTCTTATACTAATAAATATATATCTATATGATAAATACATTCTATCTAGATTTGAAGTAAAAATTGAAACAAACAATGATTTCATTTAAGGTAAACTTTAACCATACAGTTCCTTATTGTAATCTTCAAACTCGTTGAGGCTTGTATGAGTTCTAATTCTGCACTATTTATATATCGAATGCAAAAAAGACTGTGTCTCTTCGTAGTCTTATACTATGTGTCAAGTCTATAGGATGCTCTCCGTTGTGAGGCATAAGGAGAGAAAACAGTAATTAGATTTATCGTTGAACTAGAACCGTTGTGGAATGATATGAAAAACAGAGTGGTCAAATGTGCACCTCTATCAAAAATGATACACAGTAGCACTCCTTACAATCAAATTATCTCTTGAATATATAATTTGGCATCATTCTCCTATGAATAGGTAGTATTTACCGGTAAGAAATGGGTTGATTTAGTCATCTGTTCTTTAGTCACCCAAATCGAATCATGCTGCTTGCGAGATCAGTTCATAACATTAATGAAATCCATAGTAATTAGTTCAAGATATTAATGAAACCCATAGTGAATATCTCCCACTTACATTCTGAATGATCTATATTTTAGCCATACCCTCGAGCCTTTCGTACTCTACGTTGATTTATCGGCCATTTGGATAGTTAGTCACAAATTTTTCATACACCTCTTCATTCTACTCCGCTAACAAACTTCTCCCATGTCATGATACATTACTGTGGAACAACGATGGATTGAATCTCATGAACTAGAGCTTTTTCCATAATCCTCTCTTATCGTTAATCTACCCTTAGTACACACATTATAGGTACCTTGATACCTTAACACATTACCGCTCCCTCTTATAGTTAACCTACACTTGGTCTTGCTTGTCTTTCACTTTAGACACTAGTGATGATTTAGCTCCATTCGTCACTACAAGTAAAAATTCTTTGGAATCCAATAGATGGCTTAAAATCGGGCAAGTATATGAACTTCCTAAACCAATTCTTTCGTGCCTTCCTCAACATGGAACGTACTGCCCATATATAGCCTGCTCAATGAATTAGCAACAACATAAGACTTACATGGGTTATAGAGAATGTGTGTCTAACAATCCTTGGGCAACTCCAACCACCTTCTATGTTTGAGATTAAGCTCTTTCTAATTTAAAACATATTGAGAAATGGAGGGATCATGAAAAAATCTTGATGAAAAACATAGAGATAATGATGTTATATTTTACTGCGAATACTACCACTGCCAACTCAAGATAATAATGTAATTAATTATTCTCGTCAATATTAAGTTTTCAGGTGGCATAAGCTATAAATTTATCATTATACATGAATACACAACCAAGTCCAACTTCGTATGCATCATAATAAATAAAAAAGGCTTGCATATCTTCTGGCAAGGTAAAAAGTATGGTCATCGATAACAAAGTTTTCAATTAATGAATGGTTGTCACAGATTAAAACTATTGCAACTTAACTGTCTTCTGTGCCAACTTTGTCAATGGGTAAAAATAAATTAAAACCCCCATAGAACCTTCTATATAAACTAGCCAATTTCATGAAACTCCTTATAGCAATAGGAGATGTGGGCATGTGCATGTTCCGCATAACTTATATATTTTGAGTGTTAACTCAAATCATATCACCAAACAAAATGTGTTTGAAGAAGGCAATAAACATAAGTAAAAACTCACACTCAGAAAATTTAGAATACAACTCCTTATCTTTCAGATTTTGGAGGATTATTTTATGATGACTTGAATGATCCTCCTCACTGCTCGAATAAATAAGGACGTCACAAAAAAACATGATAATAAGCATTTCAATACATGGATTTACAATTATTTTCTAAAGGCCGATGAATGCTGTAGGTGGATTTGTCATGCCAAAAGAAAGAACAAAAAACTCGTAGTTGTCATAACAGGCCCTGAATGCCATCTTCAGGATCTCACTTTCTCTTACTCTCGAATGATGCTAGCCGTATCTGAGGTTTATCTTAGACAAAAAAGTGGAACCCTGAAGTTCATAAAAAAGATATTTAATTCTTAGAAGGGGATACTTATTTTTTGTAGTTACCTTGCTCAACTGGAGGAAATCTATGCACTACCTAAGAGAATCGTCTTGCACAAATCTATGCACTACCTAAGAGAATTGTCTTTCTTGAACACAAATAAGACCGATCGACCAAACAGAAGACACTATGTCAAATAAAGACTTTGTCAAGAAGATATTCTGATTACTTTTTTAACTCATTTAACTCCGCTTGAGCCAATATGTATGATTGAATAGATATAGGTCGAGTATCAAGAAGAATATCTATGTCGAAGTTGATTTCATTCTTACGAGGGACTCTGGAATGATCATATGGAAAGACTTGTCAAATCTTACTCGCCACTGGAAGGGACTGAATAGGTGGTGTCTTATACATAAGTCACTATGTCAGACTAAGTGATTGATGCACCATTTAGAGACTAACTTATTGGACTTAAGATATCAAAGCAAATGACTGTTAGGCACTACTAAATTATGCCGCTCTAGAAAAATCTCATAAGGAAGCTTGAAATTTACTACTGAACTTCTACAATCTACTGAGACATACGAAGCTTGAAGTCCTTACATACCTAGAATAACAACAAACTCCACCATGTCTAGCTATATGAAGTAATTCATGGTGTCCTAGGGATTTATTGACATAAAACAAGCATCATAAAATCTCTTGGCTATAAATGACTCACTGACATATGTGGAAACACTGAAGGGATTTAAAAGTCATTCATAAATAATATCGAACCTCATAGTTATACATGGAGTCCCAAAATATAGACTCGCACCTAGATCTAGTAATTCATATACATAAAAAAAATGAAGACTTTGATCGTGCTAGAGATAACATTTTGTGAATTATCCTCCTCTTGGAGACAGGGGATACCATAAAGACGATTTGCTCCTTCGCATGTCCCTAAAATGGCTACTCTAGGTACAGCTCTGCTTTAGCTGCTGAAGAGGATTGGGTTCTATCTACCTGTTCTTACAGAACTCTTTCATAAAGTGACCTGTATGAAAACAGTTGAAGCAACCATTAGATCCATCATAACACACTTCTTGGTTGTTCCTACCACACATAGCACATCTAGGGTCTAGTTTGCCCCTTGCGTCACACTACCCCAAGACTGGGTAGGTTGATATCTCAAGTTCTATAAATTTTGATTTCTTGAATCACCTTTGTTCCTTTTACAATTGCACTAGTTGGTTAACGGGTTGGCCTAGTTGGCCTTTTTTGAAGAAATGAATTGTTTGCATTTCATGCCTTTTGCTATGAGGACTGATTACCCATTTTCATTGCCCTATTGTTGCGGAAATCATCCCTATCTTTGAACTTGTCTTCCAAAACATAATACGCGTGGATCATAAGCCTTGATATATGTATGCCCCCTTTAAACATAGCGACCTTATCCTCTTTTATTGACAAGAATGATAGTCCAAACACAAATAGACTCATCATGCTCCTCATATAAACAACCATCTTTGAAGTATAAAGGGACAGTTGAGGTTCTGTTAGAAAATTTTGTCATATTTAATGCTTGAAAAAGTAAGAATTAATACTAGAATAAGGTGTACTTAAGTGTATATAATACATTTACTAGTTTTTTAACAGATGAAAACTATGAAAAGTTAAAGATGGGAGGTATAATGAACAACTCCGCTAAGTTTAACTTAATGAATTAAGGACCATAGACAACCTCACAAGCCTTGGTTTTAATTAAGTACCATGGTGCAAGTAATGGCTTGGAATCAATTAAGAGGCTAAGGGAAGTTTCAAAGTAATGGGGGGAAAGTCAAGACAATGGGAACCTATACAGGTTGTAGTCACCATTACCACCCATTGTGTTTATCATGGTCCTGATCCAGTGTGCTAGCATTTCATCAAAAGTGCAGGAAATTCCAATAGAAGATCACAAAAAACCTCACTGACCGTGGTCCCTATGAATTTCCGTGATGTGCTTAGTGCCTTTTGAAGTTTGCAAAAATTGAAGACCTAAACATGGGAAATTCCATGTGAAGTTCACAAACAACTTCACGGATCATATCCCTTTGACGTTCAGTAATGATTTCCCTAAAATCTTGTCTAGTTTCAAGTATTGAAGACTTGATGTTGGGGAATGATCCAAATAATTACAACAGAGGGATTCACGGACATTTAGGTCCTTGACAGATCTTAAAACTGCCCGTGAAGCTGCCCGAATTTTAGTCCTACTTCGAGGAGGAATTTTTTTTGATTTTTTTTATTGTAGGTCATTTTTAATGTTTTAATCGTATCTCATATTGATCGACGGACATGTTTTCCATTATTCTTAGTATTCGACTTTCAATATTTAACAATGAAATCAATTCGATGTTTTGACCATAATTCTTTATAATTAAAGCTACATGTTGATTTTCATATTTTCGTAAGTCTTTTCTATCATGGTGTAATTCAATATCTCTAATTGTTTACATGAAACCATGAAGGGCTAGGTACCATGACTAGGTTCATTTGATTCATTACATAATTTTAACTATAATTTGGTAAAATTAGTGACATGTAGTCTATGGTTATAATATGTAGTTTTAGATTTCATTATCGTTGTAAAATGATGAGTGCATGTATTAGATTGATCCTATATTCGACATTTGTTCAAAATAAAAATACCAATTAAAAAAAACTGAACTAACCTGTCAAATTGAAGTTAAAGTTTTAGTTCAAGAGAAAGAAACATTAACATAAAACCATTGTAAGCGAAGGTCAATATTAGTAACACTGTAGGGCTGAAAGGACGTGAGAAAAACTGGTCTGATTAGACTGAGAAGTTTCATATGAAATAACTCGCATAAATGTTGTAAACATTGAATTTCTTGAAACTCAATAATGAAAGAGAAGAAGAACTAATGTTATGATGAACATAACCATGGTTTTTCTTAATCAAATGAATCAACTTTATCATGTTATATTCTATTATTTTTTAATCTAGATTTTTACTGCAAGTCTTAGTAACTATAACATCCAGACTAAAACTAATTTACTTTCCGTCATTGTTTATTTAGGAGATAATAACGACATTCAAATAAATGCGATGTTGAATCCTTTTTATTAAAATATTCTATGGGATTGGACTCAACTCAAGTTGATTTTTGTAAATTGACATCGAGCGCTTAGACCTCTTAATTGAGGTGTGTGTTTGGACATATAAAACTTTTGCGCTGCTGCAAAGAAATTTCAATTTCGAAGTTATTTACAATATTTTATTTGATTTGTAACTATATTTTAATATTTCAAGTCTTTCTGTTTGTCTGTATCTCTGGTTGAGTTTTATTGTGTATGTTGAATACCAGAAGTAGGGGAGCCCCACTAGTCTCTAACGATCGAAAAATTGGAACAATTCACAATATAGTTAACACACAAGAACTTGAGACAGAGATTTGGATTTGAAGTAGAAGTCCTCACAAGAGGTGTTCAGCCAAATGATTTGAACAACAAACCCAGAGAAGTTAATGACAACATAGTAGTACATGAAATCATTCCTCCCCAACACAAACCAATAGCTCCAAGGGGCAGAGCGTATAATCCAACTCACATGATGTGTGAAGAGGATGATATAGATTTGGATAGAGATGGAGCCAAAAGAGCATTAGTTTTACTTGCATTACCTTAAGGTGTTAAGTTCACAATGAACATAACCATGATTCAATTATTAAATCTTAAAGTTATTTTTAGGAGGTTTCTTGTGACGATGAAAAGCAGCACTTGATGAAGATTGTGGAAATCTGCAAGTAATTAGAAGATCATTGGCACACAGATAAAGGTCAGTACTACTTTCCATCCTCATAAAGATGTGCAGGAAGAGTGCAGTATTCAAACATTGGAAGACATGTTGAGGGTGTGTGTGATCCACTACATAAGTAGTTGGGACAACCATTTACCATTCATAGAGATCTCGTATTATAATAGCTATCACTCCATGATTGGGATGGCACTATTTGAGGCAATGTATTGTAGGAGGTGTAGGTGTCCAGTTAGGTTTTTTGAAATTTGACAATCATCAATTTGGGTCTAGAGATCATTCATGAGGCCTTAGAGAAGGTTAGGGTGATTAGGGACAGGTAGGCTACTGCTTACAGTCGGAAGAAGTAATATGCAGATAACAGGTAGTGGCCCTTAGATTTTGATGTTTGTGACCATGTCTACTTTAATATATCACCCATTAACGGTGTGATTAGGTTTGGCTGGAAGGGGAAGTTGAGTTTGTGGTACATTGGGCCATACAAGATTCTACAGCGTGTGGTTGTGGTGGCCTAGGAGTTTGCATTACCTCTAGAACTATATTTTGTTCATCTAGTCTTTCATGTCTCTATGTTAAAGAAGTGCCTTGCTGATCCAAAATCAATTTGGCCTATTGAAGGTTTGTGGTTGATGAAGAGTAGTCCTGTGAGGAGGTTTTATTGAGATTTTAGATCGGCAGGTAAAATAATTGAGGAATAAGGAGGTTTCCCAAGTGAACGTATTGTGGAGGAACCATCTTGTTGAGTGTATTACGTCGGAGGCCGAGGCTGATATAAGATCTCGCTATCCTCATCTTTTCGTCTCTGACGAAAAAAATATTATGATTCTTAAGAACTCAATGGGCCCTTCCCCTTCGAATCAAACAAACAAAGAAGGGAATCCCGTTAAGTTCTTACGCTGATATTACACAGGAACGTCTTTATCAGAATATTTTTGCTTCTCACTTCGGTCAATTAGCAATAATTTTTCTGTGGACTTCCGGAAATCTGTTTCGGGCAGTGCAAGAGAAATCAGACAAAAATGATCGGATCTTGGGACGCCCCGAAAAAGATATGAGGTGGTCGGAAATGGTCGAAGTAGTTGAATAGGAGGATCACAAAGAAGTGTGATAAAAATGAGACCGTATAAAATGAATATTCATCAAATTGACTATTTTCCGATTTGTTCGTTCGTCGATGGGGCCTTAAAACAAAATGAAAAATAGGAAAAATGATTTCATTCCTACAAAAAATGGTGGATGTACAAATCCACAATGGATCGTGTCCTTCAAGTCGCGCGTTGCTTTCTACCGAAGTTCTTAAATGACTAGATTCTCCCGGAACGCTAGCTAAGCTAATCGTCTTAGTTCCCTTCAATTAAATCAATAAGCTTTTTGATTGATTCAGGGCGCCGCCCCCCTTCTTAGAATTAGAACCCATTGAGGGGGGCCTCGGCCCTCATACTCTTAAGTCTAAGTTTCCTTATCTCCTCTATTCTTTCTTTCCTATTGCTTGACTATGTAAAGTACTTATGTTATCATATGATTTCCATGGTGCTAAATAATTAGAAGTGTCATTCGGGGACAAATGTTCCTAACGGGGGGATAATGTAACAACCCAAAGATGATTATGCCAACTAATGCCTAAGTGTACCTAGAATACCTACATTAGACCGGTCTTACATGACTTGATGCACGTGGAACCACACCTCACAACCTATGCACCAGCCAAGCCGACCAACTTGGTGAGTTAGTTAATCTAGGCAAGGTTTGGTCTAGCCATGTAGGGAACCCGAATTGAAGAGATTCACCCGGATGAGTTTTAACCGGACTTGAAAGGGGTATTCTTAGGTTTGGAAGGTGTAAGGATAAAATGGTATTTTTTAGTCTAAGATTAGCATTATGATTACCCTAAATATTAATTAATTAAATTAATTAATATAAGGAGTGACCAATTAGGGTAGGGTTGACCCGAATTGACTCATTTTCGCGTGAAGGGCTTCACCCAAGTTCTATCCTTGGTGGAAGCAATATTTAAGTTGAATTAATTGGTATTTAATCATTTGATTTAAATAAGGGAATTTTAGTCTTGTCACTTAAGACTTACAAAATCATATATTTATTTAAAATAACAAAGAGTCCTACTTTGACTAAGTCCCTACCTAAAATTCCTACTCCTCAGCTTACTATGACATCTCTCCATTCTCTTCTCACAATTCTCCACTCTCATTCTCATGCTTCATTATCAGTAGAAGAGAAAATCAAAAGTTCATCACACTTAAAGAACATGAACGCTACAACTCAGAAATAAAAACTAAACTAAAAGAAAACCAAAAACATTGTTCTTGAAGGATGGTGCTTCAAGTTTGGCTATGAGGATTTGGTGTTGTGGGAGTTGGTTGTCCATTGGAGAAGGTTTTGACAGTGTTGATCCAAGAAAGTTATGGGTTTTCTTCATCTTGGTCCATTTTGCGAAGAGACACCTAAGATACAATCAATTCTAATTTGAAAACTAAGAATGTTTCCCCGTTACATGTCCTTTTCACTAGATCCCATCAATTGTAGTAGGTTTGGGTATGTTTGATGGTATAAATGAGGGATGTTATGTATTTTCGTGATGATTATGGTCGTGTATATATGTTCAGATTTATGTGACTAATAATTATGCCTTTCCGAAGTTATGTAATAAACTATGTGTGTGAATTGTGTAGGCCTTAACTCGTGTCACCAATTGAAGTGTGAAAAATGCATGTTGAATCGTGGTACTTTATGTGCAAATACTTGTAAAAATCGTGATGTTCATATGAGGTTTTATGTTTTTGAATTGAGTGAACACTCTTGACTAAATGTAACAACAAAAATGTGCCTAAAATTGTATGAAATGCTCTTCGAATTGTCATACATTCTATCATATAAAATGTTGAGAAAATGGACTGGATGAATCTATCTATCGTATTTGTTTAATATTTGGTTCTGCTATGTAACTTGATGAATTGGAGATTTACAAATCATTTTTAATGATACAAGGTCAATAAGGATTGAACCCGAGACCTCACTATATATAGGCTGCTGAAAAATTTAATATTTAATGTGAGGTGGAGGGGACTCAAAATAGGGTAAGGCTGGGAGAAGAAACTAAAGAAAAAGGGAAATAAAATAAAATGGGGAGTGTGGGGATCGAACCCACAACCCCTTGAAGTAGGTGATAGAAGTAGGAGAAATTAAAGAAAAATAAAATGAGGTTGTGGGGGATCGATCCCACATCCTCTTGATCTCAAAAGAAAATAAAGAGGAAAGAAAAGAATGAAAAAAATGAAGTGTGGGCATTGAGGATCGACCTCGGACCCCCAAGCTTAAAATGTAAACAAAAACAATTAAATATGAGGCTAAGTGTTTCTCAAGGAATTCAAAATCGGGTTCCCTTGCCGAATTCCATATTGATACATAAGTCTTACGTTATTAAATATTAAATGAATGCTGCCTATGGGAATTGAAATTGAGACCTTGGCATATTTAAAAGATGCATAACTGTTTTACCATATAATCTTTGTTAAGTACAAGTCACTTAGACAAATTATGAATGAATCCTCATGGATAATACGTATCCATTCAAAGTCCAGCGTACATTCAAAAGTAAGTGAACCTAACTTGTATATGATGAAATGATGTAATCCCAAAAGGGTTAGGTAACAGTGTGAAATACACCGAAAGGCAAAGTGCATTGGCATATGATGGCATGAACATTCACATAATGGGGTGAGAAAATATGAAGGGATAATGTGCTAAAGTTAATGAATGTGGTGACAACATGATAAGAGTCTATTATGAAAGACAAGATCAATCTCAAATGATCCTAATAAGTGTTACCAAAAACCGTACAAACCTATGAGAGTGTAAAGCTAATAAAGTGACTAGTCTTTAAGAAACACTCTAATGAAAGTATTGAGATTAATAGACACTTAATACTAAAGAAGAGATGAGAAATCATCTAATAAGCAATGATACCCTTATACTAGAAGCCAACTTCTATGATATGTGAGATGAATGTAATAGAGTTATATACTGAGCACCGATAAGCTAGTTATGATTCGCCATTCCTTGTTTTGGGAAGGAAGTGGTTTGTGTATATCTCATGAGATGAGAGTGTCCATTTAGGCGAGTACGGGTCTCCTTATATCTCCTAGTCTTTGAACCTATGCATCCAAAATAGGGATCTAGCAGGGTTCAATTCTGTATATACACTAGAAAGTTTTGGTTTCACTTTCGCCTGTGATTCCACCTCTTTTCGGTGTAGGGTAGACATTGTATTTCATGCATCTCAAATGAAAGCATGAGTTCCCAAAGAAAAAATGAGGCCAGCCTTATGTAATGCACAGTACAAAATGAATGCTACCAAAGGTATTATGATAGGATACTCAAGAGGTTAACTAGACTCATGTAATGAAAACATGTCATTCTTGGTCAATGCAAAGTGAACCCGAAGAGAGTCCTAGACAAAAACATCGGCCTAGAGATATCCATATCATTATGGAGCATAGTCGCACGACATTCTTTTTCAACCATACTAGACACCCCCATCACGAAATTATTAATTCTAGCCATAGAATTGGTCACCAAGGTTGGGGCATACTTGGAGAGTTGGGTAAACTTTAGAGAATACTCCTTCACACTTATTCCTCCTTGATGAAGGTTTATGAAATGCACTAACATCCCCTCCCTCAACTTTATGGGATGCTGTGTGCAATATGAAAAGAATGATGATGCCTGTTACTCTCATAGAATGACTTTCCTAATTCGATTTGGCAAGTCGATCTAACTTGCATTCCATAACTCATATAGTTAGGAGAGATCTTATTAATCATGCATGTCCTTGGTGTGTACTTGCATACACCCGTACATAGTACAAGTGTGTACTAATCCCATAAAACCATTTACATTTAGGTACAAGTGTTGGTGGACTCTAGATCTTAGAAGAGTACGCTAAATGATTTCCGAATGTTTAGCATTCATCCGGAATCGGTAGGCCCTCATGCTTTCAAGGAATTTTATCGATTATAGTCTATCATAGACGTTGGCATGATCTAGTTGACGGTGTTCCACTAGCATTACTTTCTTACTTATTTTTCAGTTGTCATATTAATGCCATTTTGGCAACTTTATGTTTATCCATATATGAACTATTACCTTTAGATTAATGTCTTATTAGTAGAGGGTTGTTGTGAACTGATGTAATATTATGTAAATCTTACTATGAAGTTTATGTATACTTCAAAGCAAACAGAAGTTTTACATTTTCGGTTACAATTAACTTATATGATGCACCGCTGACCTATGAAAGCTTCTATGTGATCATTGAAAGGTAAAAGAAGCGATTTAGTCTAGCCTCTAGACCTTTATTATTAAAGGAAACATATGTACTAGGCGAGCGACGCTAGGCATTCTTCAAATTTGTTCCCTGAACACTACTACGACAGCTCTTTAGTCCAACATTTAAATTCCTTCTTGGGGACCCTTTTAGATAGGCTTTACTTAATCTAGCCTAAGCTTTGACTACTCATGTGAATATTGGTATTCAATCTAGAGTGAATGTTGTGGACAATACTATGATATCTAGATTAAAAGATTTTATGAGGATGAATACTCCTATCTTTCATGTCACTAAGGTAGGAGAGGATTCCTAATAGTTCTTAGATTGTGTGTATAATGTTTTGAGTTCCATGAGGGTTGGAGAAGGCATAGTTAGCTTCATACCAATTGAGAGAGGTTTATCAAGTAGGTACACTCGATAATAGGCTAGTCTAGTTGGGTCCTATAGGCTGGTAAGAATTTAAAGAAGGTTTTCTAGGTAAGTACTTTCTCCATTAGATGAGGGAGGTGACAGTAAATGATTTTCTCAATATGAAGCAAGGAAATATGAGTGTTGCGGAATACTCATTGAAGTTCTCTAGGTTGTCTAGATATGACGCATCCTTATTGTCTAACCCTAGGTATGAGATGAATAGGTTTATGACTAGGGTCGTCAACCTAGTGAAAGAAGAATGTTGTATGTCCATGCTACATGGTGAGTTGACCCTATCAAGACTCATAGTTTATGCTCAATCAATTGAGGAATCCAAACTTGATAGGATTTCTAGAAACTTTAAGATAAGTATTTTTAACTCAACAAGATTCTAGGGGTACAAAGGAGAAAATAGAGAAGGAAGATGGTTATCAAGTTTGCAAGCCTACATGTGTTAAAGAAAGAAACAAGGTGAGGAATTGTCCTACTAGAGATGGTAAGCAAGTTGCTCCAAATGTTCTGAAAGATGATGCTCCAAATTAGGGTGTTTTGATGCATTCTAGACTAGAAGGAGCAAAGCCGGATTAGACTGATGATAATGATATTAAGTTCTTGTATTTATATAGTGTTATGAGTACCTCCTAAGTAGGGGAGTATGGTTAGTAGATGGCTAGAAAGTCATAGAAGCATGTTTTATGTGCATGGTGTTTAGGAGCCTTGTTGGAATTAAATATCATTGATTCCTTGCGTCGTGCATTTTATAATGTGATGATTATATTTTAAAATCTTTTTATATAGCATGTTTCCATCATGAGTTGCCAAAAAGTTGCATTTTTTAAAAATGTTGCAGAATTCACTATAAGGCAAGCTGCTCACTATAAAATTTTTGTAAAATTGAAGTCATACTTTGGTTGATAATAGTTGTAATGTTGTCGTAAATGATGTATATGAGAATGATAGCAATTATAAAAGAATTTTTTTCTATTTTGAATGAAGGATGTGAGTTTTTACTGTATGATGAGTTCTAGAATTTCTTCTTGTTTCTTATTGTGCTGTGAATCTCTTGATTATGTCAAACTGAGGTTTCTTATATATGTTTGTATTATATTATGTGTTATGTTTTATGGTGATTAGATGTAGTTGGAATCTATATTTTTATAAGTGTTCGGAGAGTGGCAAGTGTCATTCGTGGACGAATGTTGACCAAGTGGGGGAGATTGTAATACCTCTAAAACAACTTAGGTGAAACTAAAGACTAATATGTTTTTAATGAGGGTCTAAGGTCCTAAAACGGTTTATAATATATGATTTTGAGGAAGTGTCTAAAGGTTTAGGTGCATTGGAAGTCAAATGTCAAGGGATGACCAACACGTTCGACGACTAGTCACCTATGTGCTTCATGAGAGTTATTCGTGATTATTTATATGTTATGACCTTATTAGCTTCTTATATGATTTTTTATAGTGTTTGTGTCAAGTTTCATGAGGTTTGGAGGTAAACCGTCCAAAACCGTTTAAAAGGTTTTCCTTGAAATGAACTTGTGTCTTGGCATGTTTCATTGAGTTTTGTGTGTTCGTTTTGGATGATATTGATGTTGAAGGTCCTAAAATTGTATAAGATCATATTTGGGTTGCAAACATCTGGGCAAACATCTCTAATGACCAACCAAGGGTCCTTGAGGAAGGACCCATCTTTGAGCAAAAGGCTATCAAGACGAGCCCCAATCGACTGAGGTAATCGACATCCAGTAGACTGGTCGAAAACCCATAGTTTGTGTATGTTGGTCAAGAATTAGCCTAGAAAGGTCAATATCCAAATAGTCACTCTTAGAACCAAACGACGGCCAGCCAGGATGGTCCGTTTGTGGACAAACAGTCCATCGATGGCCAATTGTTAGTGAGGCCTGCAACTTCGCATTTCACTATTAAGTAAATTCACCCAATGTCCAAATAAGAGTTTGAGCGGTTACTTAGGGGTATTTTAGGTATTTTATGTGGGTTATAAGTCCTAACTACCTGGACGAATTCATTCTTCAAAATAAAAACCACACAATTTCTAATAAATTCTCTATAACATCATTTGAGCCAAAGCTCAAGGAAGATCTTGGATTGAAGATTTGATTGGAGATTCTACATCAAATTCGTGGTTTATATTCATTGAGGTATGTTTTTTTATCCTTGAAATTTTATTCATCAAGGGGCCCAAAATTCAAAGAGATTTCTAAAGTTTTCTAAAGATGCACTTGTCTAATATTTAGATCTATCAATGGGTTCTTGCATTAAAGATTTTAAATCATTATGTATTGATTGAATTATTTTTCATTAGATTATTTTAATATAGTTAAACTATGAACCCATGTAATTCCATGAGCCCTTGTTTTTTACTACTTTATGGGTTAATTGATATTGTATTAATGCTTATGAATTCTAGTGTAGTTTTCTATGGGCTATTAAATGATGTAAGAATTGTAATTTATTGATGTGTAGGCTATCTTAGATTAAAAAATATACATTTGATTGAACTAGATTCATTAAGTATTATGATTTTTATATTGAATTGATGATCATGTCCATGTGTAAGGTATTTTTGGTATTGAATTGGATCATTTAATTATGGATTGAAGTATTGAGAATGGACTGGTGGTACGCTGCCCTAATTCTCCTTATTTCATATAATGTAGATCTTGAATTATGTTGAGATTAGTATGGTCCACTTCTGGTAACGGTGCTATGTGTCATAATTCTGAATGATGCGGCCACGTCGGCGTTAGGTGATCCAGTTAGTCTATGACTTTGTCCTTATGTGTGTAGTCTTAGAGTTGATGCATGATTAAATCTACTTGACTATATGATTCAATGATGGTTATATTGATTATGTTATTGTAGTATATATGATGACTTATAAATGATAAGGGTTATTATTAGGTTGTTCTAGAATGATATGTAATATGTGCTAAAGTTAAGTACTGATATGTCTAGTGTGATAGACTCGTGTCCCTTACTTGACACATGTATAACTTTGAATATGAGATTTTTTGACTTTGGATTTTAAAGCCTCTTAATATTGTATGTATAAATTACATGAGACATTGAATGAATCTAAGGTCCTTTATGTGGAATCTTCAACCCAGTGGTAAGGCTAAAATTCTTGTAGTCGAAAGTCGTAAAGGTATCCTTCTTGAATGGTATGAAATCATCCTTAGGGAATTTATTACGCTATCCTCTTCACCATTGAAAGGCATCCCTAGGAGACCTCTTTTGTACGGTGAATGTTTTTTGGTTATGAACTATAGATGGAACCTCTTCATGTGATCCTTAATGTTAATTATTTCAAGAGAACAAAGGTTAGAACCGAGTGAGTCTGGTAAGAGAATTAGTTCTAGTTAAGAGAGAGGCTAGAGTGCAAATAAATCCTTCATATTGCTTACCCATGTTCCTACATGGGATGTTTCCAAGTTATACCATAGGTAAGTGGAACACCTTCATCGGAGCAGCTTACAACTCTGCATTCAACGCTTTGCTACCATGGTCTATGTTTTTTATTGCATATTCTGATCGTATGGGACACCTACTAGTCTTGGAAGAGTTATTTGAAGTTTAGGTGGTAGTATGTGACGCTATCTAGACATTGCACAATAGTCTTTGAAGATGTTAGTGAGAGTCCCTTGATATGATGAACGTCTCTAAAATGAACTAATTAATGCAATTAATTAAAGTTAGAGAGCATGTTAAATGAATAAATACTTATATAGAGTAGTTAAAAGTTGTCTAGTTAAGGTGTGAAGGGGGAATAGGACCAGTCTGTTCGTATCTTACCTAGATAAGCCTTAAGAAGGACTCTAGTCAGGAAATTTTGTTGAATAAGTAGATATGATCGAAACTTAGGTAGTCTTAAGGAATACTTAGGTAATATTGAAGAGTTTCAGTATGGACGTTCTCTTCTTGATTTACTTGAGTAATTGTTTTGATAACTTTTTGAAAGAGAATGTCATATTATATATATGGTCTTGTATTATGTGAGAATGATCTTATACTAGGTACTCTAAAGGATGTCTCAAGTGTGTGTGAAGGTATTGAATGAAAGGTCGCTTCATAACACACTCAAGTGAATCTTAGAATCACCTTTGGTTGGAGGATCTCATGTTTATCCGTTTGGTGTATTGAAAGTGTGTATATTTTACTATAAGTGGTCTTAAGAATCATTAAGGTGTGCCTAGAGATGGTTTATAGGAGGTCTCTCTTTGTTTTACTTAACTGAGTCTTAGGATAGATTTTAGTGAGAAGATTGCATGCTACAGAGTGTCCAATGTAATGTTTAAGAACTTCGCTGTAATAATTAATGAATTCACTCTAATAGTGACTAGTTCACTGTAATATTCACTAAAAATGTGATAAAATGCTTATGTTTTATCTTATGTGTTTCTAAGGAGTTAAATGTTGCTCCTATGACATTTTACTCAAAGGAGAATATTTCAAATAAATGTCCGTTTTCATGACTTTTATGTATTGTGCCATACTTAGTACATGTATTTGTATTAATTCAATGCTTTTACTTATCTATCAAGTGACTCATAGGTGATGGTGCTTATGGGAAAAAAGCTTGGATTATAGGATCTTTTATGCAAGTTGAAATATGTTCTCATTTGACTCGTGGGCATAGATGTCTTTGGTTTTTTTATTCAAGTATTGTAATAGAATTAGTAGTACTATATTTCTATTGTATTGGCCGTGTCCCAAGTACTTTTATGTCTAGGATTTGATGAAATGAGATTTAGTATTTTTTACTGTTTTTATATGAAAGTGATTTTTAAAGACTATCCGAATGTTGTGAAAAGTTTTAATTCCGCACTACTTTTTATATATATATGTATATGAGATGAACAATATAAAAGGGCTTGTACAAAACTCCAGAAGGTCAAGTACGCCGCTTTGCGATCTAAGACTATCCTAACTTCTAAGGTATAGGTGCTGGTCGTGACAACCCTATTGACTATCTTATTAGCCAATAGGATGGCTTCCCCACAATGGTTTTTCGGTGAACTAGAATTGATTGTTAAGGAATTCTTAATTTCCTTTAATGTTCCTCGCTTCCGTTTTACCAAATCATTTAACAGTGGTGTATAGGGTGCAATATTTTGATGAATAAAACAGTATTCCAAACAAATCTCTCCAAAAGCATATTCGTATTCTCCACTCCTACCACATCGAATAATTTTTATCTTTTGATTCAATTGGTTCTCCAAAAATTTTGTATTGCTTAAATACATTAGTTCCTTCATCCTTACTACTAAGAAAATATATATTAAAAAATCGAGTGCAATAATAAATAAAAGTTATATAATACATTTTCCACCATGAGATGATGTCGATTTTATATTACGTATATCTTTGTTAATTTGGTCTATAAATTTTTGAATTTCGTTCAATAGACTTGTAAGAATGTTTAAGAAACTTACTTTCAACCAAAATTTCACATTTCGAGTTATCTCATTTAAAATATGGCATTATTTCTAAGGTAACCTATTTCGCAAGACCTTTTAATTTACATGTCCCAAACGGGCATGCCATAAATCATTTGACTCTAATAAGTAAATATGAAAAGAGTTCTTGTTAAAATTATCAACAACAATTACATTATGTTAGAAAACGCCGTTATTGAGGTAGCCCTTTCATATGAACATATCATTCTTATTTAACACAACATTTTCACTAATTAGGACACACTTAAATCCATTCTTAACGAGTAGTGCAAAGGAAATTAAATTCTTCCTTATTGGAAGAACGTGCAGAGAACACTATCAAAAGTCAACACCTTGCCTAATTTCATTTACAACATTATTTTCAAAATTCAAACTATCTTAGTTGTTGTTGTGTTTCTCTTGAACAAATCTTCATCGTACTCAGCAGGAGTGTACGTTGCAAAGGCTTATTTTTCACATCAAATATGTCGAGTGGCACCTGAGTCGACAAACCACTACTTGGGATTTCAAACTAAGTTACACTCAAAGATAATTGCACACAAGTCATATGCATCTTCCATGTCTTCCACGATGTTTGCTTGACTTTTGCCTTTTCCTTTGTCTTTGCCTTTGTCCCTTATTGGAAGAAGTTAATCAGAAGACTTATGACCAACGTTACCATAATTGCTATAGTTGGCATTGAATTTCTTCTTTTCTTGTTCTGACATCTGTCCATTGGACTTCCTTTCTCTTTTTGTCTTTGGTAGGAGCTTCTTCAATAATATTAACTCCAATTATTGTAAAACTAGTATCAGACTTCTTTTCGGATATGTTATTATCTTCCTCAATCTTGAGACGAATCACAAGATCATCAAGCTTGATTTCCTTACGCTTGTGCTTTACATAATTCTTGAAGTAGTTCTACGAAGGAGGTAACTTGTCGATCATTGCAACTACTTTGTAAAATGCATCTACTACCACATCTTCAGCAATCTGATCAAGGAAAAAAAGTGAATATTCTTACACTTGTGATAAAACAATTTTACTCTCTACAATTTATAGCCTAAAAACATTTCGACCAAAAACTTTTTCAAGGATGCATATTCTATCATACAATTCTTATCAAGCACATCCCACAATTCTATTGAAGTTTTATTCCACTATAAACATTATGTAAGTTATCTTCGAAAAAACTAAGCATCTAGCCCTTACATAGGAAGTCTGTTTGTTTCAATGCTTCAATGATCATGAATTTTTCTCTGTCTTCCATCTCAGCACCAGGCATTGGTGTTTCTTCGCTTGTATGTTTCTGCAGACCAAGAGTGGTAATGCAGAAAAATACATGTTGCTGCCATCCTTTGAAATTCACAGTAGAGAATTTACCCGGTTTCTTTGCTTGTGGTAGAACATGTCTGGTTGGTGCAGCAATAACCACTATAACATTGTTGTTTTCCCTAAAAAATTTATACAGTCTTAGTATGTAATAACTTAAAATTGCATACTTAAAGGAGTATAAAATCACCAAGCTTTTTGTCTCCACCAGAAACTTAGATCAAAATTAAATGATAATTTCCTTAAGATTATTGCCAATCTAAATTTTTATACAGAATTACTTATTCCAACAAAACTTTGCCAAAATATGAAGTTAGAAACGTTTTAATGAACCAGTTCGAGAGATGAATAAAAATTAATTCACAAAAAATTAAAATCCATAAAGATATAAGAATCCGGAAAAAATAAAAGAAAAAGATCAAGCAAACTAAATGCACAATCTCCTATTTAGGAATTATTCCCCTCTAGTATCCGAGGTTTGATTTGGAATATGTCCTCCTAAGATAGAATGATCTCAATCACCACCAGCATATTGATACCCAAAACTCTAGTGTCAGTGAACCACTCAACAACAGTAAAGTTCATGAAGAAACTTTGTGTATAAGAAGAAAAAGAAATTAAAAAAAATTATAAGAAAATTTTTCGAAGAATGAATAGTATTTATAGGAAAGTAGAACAGGTTCCAAAAGGTTGCAACCCTTTCAGAATCCACATTACCATTGATGAAAGTTTGCAACCTTTTAAATGGTCCTGACTATTCCTGAAAGTTGCAACCTTTCAGAATAATCATTTCCAAATAGTAATAGGAAAGATTTTAAATAAAATGGGTCGCATGGAGCCGAGTGAGGTTAGGTTAAGAAACAAAAAATTTGAAACGTTTGGCTTAACATTAACTAAATAATTGAATTTTTTTTGTTATCAACAGATTAATCAAAATTTTTTGTGGCCATTTAATTAAGTTAACTTACTTAAACAAACACTTAACAATATAATTAAAAAAAATTGTGTAAAAAATAATCTCTCAATCATTTTCCAAAGCCGAAGTTGAGCCGAACGAGGGAAGATGGGGATATCCCTCTTTCCAATCCTTTTAACAATAAATAGGAGTATTTCTATATTAAAAAAATCTTATTTTTCTTTCCACCAAATACCTTTTTACTAAAGAATAAGAGGATTTTTCAAGTTCCTCTTTTTTTATCTTCCCTCTATTTTCAAATATTTTTGTTACATATCCAACATGATTTACATTTGAATATGTACCTTCAGTATTAAGCCTATTCACTACAGCGATGTGTACAATACAACATATCTGAAATAAACTGGATAGCTGAAGATTTTGACATGCTAAATTAAAATGCTACATTATGTTCTAAAAATGCAACATTAAGTAGTGAAATGAATGATTTTAAAATTTATGCATGTATATATTTATAAGTGACCTAGCAAATAAAAATATGAATTAAATGAATCTTTGCTACTAGGGTTCTAAATTTCCTGAAAGGATTAAGCAACATGGTTATCGAAACATAATACCCAGTTAAGGATTACTCTAACATGAAATTAAAAAAAATTAACTAAAAATCTAGTAACCCTAAGTCTAAACATGATATGGAGAATCAAGAATCTAACTAAATTATATGGACTTAATAGTGAAAGGATCCCAATAGTCAAATCCCACATGTTTGGTGATGAAATATATAGAGAAATCCTTCAATTTTGGGGCTAAAAGTTCAAGAAAATTGTGGTCAACTTTTCCTCTTCTTTTTGTTCCATGTTTGGATAATTTTAGGTGAATAAGGTTTCTTGGTGTTTCTCAATTTGTAATAAGGCTTAGGCTGAGTAAAACGATGTAGTTTAGGAAAAAATCTATCAAGTTCAAGTGCTAAAGGAATGGTAAAAAGAACAAAATTATCCTAACATAAAAGGTGTCGAAGATGACCCGCTTACGTACCGTACGTCGAACTACCAACCATAAGTATGGTCTTCAGTACAATCATTGTGATAGGGATTCACTAAAACAAGCGTAACATTCTAGCTAGAGATCAGATTTTACAAATTTAGTTGCTATGGAGAGATATTTCACGTATCTATTATGCATAAGGTCAGGCGCCACCTAATCTATTTTGTGCTTAATGTTATGACCATTTTAATTTTACCCAAACACAATTTCCATCTAACTGGTTGCTGACCCTCACCTACAGTTCGTAGGTCCTATAACTGATTGCACTGGTCGATAATGGCTGGACTCATAAACTATAAATATTTTAGTCCTCAATGACGGAACCCACCTAGGGACCGGTGCTAGACCATGGACCATTAGTGGATTCCGTGGTTGTTGCACTACATCAGGAAACCTGCATTTTTTTCAATATTTTAAAATCATACGTATTACAAAACCTCCCTTCATAACATTCATCCTCGAATGAAGTATAAAAGGTTAGTATGGAGGGAACAAGATGTAATCCCTACCACTAAGTAGTAGAAACTCATATCTTACTAAACTGAGTTCCAAAGACATGTAAAATATGTTTAAATTGCAACAACAACTATGGAAAAAGGTATCAAGACTGAATTTTTGCAACAGTAAACTGAGACACTAGATAGGAAATTATTATCTAAACCACAAATTGCCACACGCTGAGGCTAGATGCGTACATGGGACCTAGGATTAGAATGACCCCAAGATAACCATCCCTGTATATGATAATACTACATAATTAAACTAAATTAAACTGTAACTATCAATAATCTAAATCATAATGTAAACTGAAAGGATGGAGAACACCCATATGTTATTTGAATAAATGAATATTGAGAGTTTGAATACCAATGACAAGTCCAATTGGTTCAATATATCTATATCTAAAATAAAGTATCTACTAACTAAAAATGATGGTATATAGCCTGGCAAAGTCAATAAAAACTAAAACTAAAGCTAATAGAAAGAAAGATAATCATATCACTTGTCCTAAAAGAATAAGAATTCAACACTGATGCTACTATAATAATCATGAAGCTATCTATGTGTGATCTGGTATTGATGACCTAAACCTTCATTAGGAGAAGATGTGGTTTAGAGTGTGCATTAGTATTTGAAAGGAAATGAGCCCATAGAATAGAGTAAACCTGAACTATAAAATAACATAATTAGTAATAAAGCAATAATATGGGTTGAACATGATAAGGATACTGAGAATACATAGGTTGAAAACTGAACTCCATTGATAACTTGGTCAATGCAATAAAATATGACATAAATGTGAGAGCTACGAATAACTAATATAAAACAACATAAGTTAAATGTGGAGTCCGATGTATACACCCCATGAAGAGGATGCACTATACCCTACTATAATTATAGAGTCATGCTAGTGTTATCACTAAAATGATGCCCACGGAGGGGACTTACACCTGCGGGTAATGTAAACATGGAGTGACTGACGCTAGTCCACTCGGTGTTAAGCTTCTCTCAATTTATAGTTAGGAAATTATGACTAATGTTCTCTGATAGTAATCGATCTATAACTGAAAGTAATGACTTGAAAACAATAATAATACATTATAACTATCGAAAATAATGTATTGGTAAACTGAGAGAAGTTAATATACATCACTTAATTTAATTACCTAGTATGTGTAATTCATTAACGAAAACAACTACATAGATATGTTTCTGAGTTTATGAATGAATCTAGGAAAAACAATACTATAACATAAATATAATTTTAATTATCGTAATAGCTAAAACCCAAAAAAATCTAATAATCAAGAAACCCCACGTCTAGAAAATATTATGGGAATAAAGATTCTAACTTAAAATTGGGGACATAATGTGTGAAAGAATTCACTAGTGAAATACCCCATACATGGTAAATAATTATACAATGAAATATTTTTATTAAGGGTTTAAACTTATCAAGACTCGATGTATTATTGGGAAGGGTTCCGTACAATCTTTCTCCACTTTACACTATAATTTTCTATGTTTTCATGAATAATCTACCTAAGAGAAGTTCTTGTTATATTTCTAGGATAAAACTAGTCAAAATAAATTAGATTAGGGGTTAAACCACGTTTTTAGGGGCCCAATGCATAGCGAAAAGAACAAAAGACCCATGACGTAATAGTTGTCGAGAGCACCAATGGATAGGATGAACTGAATGTCGATCGACACCTTATATTTGATGGTCAACCATATGTAATTATTAAATATTTATTTTTGAGGGTATGATGCATGAACACGGACCACGGTCCGTGACCTGATCTACAGTTTGTGGGTCCTTCCTTTGTTTAACACATACAGGGATTTTTGGGGCAGTCTGGGGAGGTTTATAGATGCGATCCACGTACCACTAGCATGGTCCGTGGGTCAACCTCTGGTCTCTGTGTGTCAACCTTTTGTTGTACCTACATGTTCTGAAAATTTGCAATGAGTTTTCTGTAAAGATATGGGGGTTACATTATCTCCCAATTTGAAACATCCATCCTTGAACGAAGACTAAACTAACTAAAATAGAGGGATGTAACTGGAAACTCTACCACTAATCATTGGAAAATGACATTGGATTGAATTATGTTGCATGAACATGGAAATGCACCGAAAACCGAAGTTTAAACTGAATGTACATGATATTAAGACTTAATTTACGCATGAATGACTAAAAATATAGAGAGAAACTATTACCTCAAGATGTAATAGTTTTCGGAAAACAATGGGGAAGATATTGTGCCTCTATGGTTTTGTCTACTTCCCAAGTAGCTCCCTTTACTGATTGACTCCTCCACAAAACCTTGATTGAAGAGACTTTGTTATTTCTCAATGTTGGAACTTTACAATCAAGAATCTCTACTGGTACCTCTTTATAAGTTAGACTATCCTTCACCTCTACACTTTCTAAAGGCACAATAGATGACGGGTCACCCACACTCTTCCTGAATAATGTTAAAAAAATGAATCCACTAATTCTTGTTCTTTTGGAAATCTAACTCATAAGACACTTTACGAAACATTTTAAAGATCTTTTAAGGGCCTACACATCTTGGAATGATCTTCCCTTTGTTGATGAATGCCATCACCGCTTTAATCGGTAATAGTTTATGAAAACACAATAATCAACTTGGAACTCTAGTTCCTTTCTTTTCGCATCTTCCTAATATCATAATTTGAACTTTCTCCATAGTATCATGATCGGAATCATTAATTGAACAAATGAGTTGAACTTTCTCCATAGTATCATTATATCACTAATGAGTTGAACTTTCTCCATAGTATCATGAACGGAATCTGGCCCTATCATGGCTTTTTCACCTACTTAAAACCAAAAAAATGGAAACTCAAATCTATGCCCATACAATGCCTCATAAGGGGCCATCTTAATGGTGAAATGATAACTATTATTGTAGGGGTACTCTATAAGAGTATGGTGATCATCCTAGCTTTTAAATTGATCACAGAAGATCTAAACATGTCTTGTAAGGTGTGAATGGTACGCTTTGCTTGCCTATCCGTCTTCAGATGATGTGTTGTTCTAATATTAACTCGAGTACAAATATTCTTAACATGCACATGACAATATAGAAAATGAACCCCATACTACCTTAATATCTTATTAATGTAAATTTTTGTGGTATTTCATTAGAAAAATTTGTCGTGTTGACAAACAAAAGTTATCCAGACTTAGTAATTCTGTAAAAATAACCAAAATGGTGTCATGGTACGAGTATAAGGTAAACATCTTATAAAATCCTTGTTGATCACTTCCAACTTCCAAGTATAAATGTTTATCTCTTGAGTCACACCTTTTCGTTTCTGATGTTATACGTTCACGTGCTAGAAATTAAGACGCTTAGCCAAACAGTCTGATAATTTTTTTTTCATACCTTTACAAAAAGATTTCCTGCAGATCACATTACATCTTAGTGGCGCCCGGATGAATATAATATTTGGAGTTTTGAGCTTCTGCAATGATCTCCTATCTCAACTCACACACCTAAGGAACACATAAACGACCCTAACAACGAAGCACACCATCTCACGTTTAGGAAAAACCCTCAACTCTCTGTTTATTGACTGCACCCATCAATACAATAAATATCGAATCAGTCTCTTGAGTTTCGTTAACCTCCACTACCAATGAACATTATAACATATTCTGAACTATTACACAACCACTTGTCAAGCTCACAAGACAAACTCCTAATGAAGAAAGTCTATGAACATGTTTTGTTAGTTCCTTCATTTCATTCTCTACATGTTCCACACAACCCATCGATAGTTTTCTTAGACAATCTGCTACTACATTATCCTCACATTGATGGTAATGCACGCTTATATCATAGTCTTTGAGGAACATAAACAAACTTCCCTTGCAAAGATTCAACTCTTTATGGATGAACACATACTGAAAGGCTCCTATGGTTTGGTAACAACACCATGTGAACACCATACACGTAATGTCTTCAATGTTAAGTGAAAACATCACCACTTCAAGCTCCAGATCATGAATGCGATAGTTCGTCTCATTTACCTTAAGTTGTCTAATATGATATGTTATAACCTTACCTGATTGCATTAACACACAAACTAGGCCAACATTATACACATCACAATATATCACATAACCATCTAAACCCTCTTTGAAGATAAATAAAGGAGTTGTACTCAACCTACTTTTAAATTCTATAAATATTTTTCATTAATAATTTAACTAGTGAAATTGAACCTTTTTGTGAGTAAACTTATTCAATGGAGAGACAATGGATAAAAATCCTTTTACAAACCTTCTACAGTAGCCCACCAAGGTAATAAATCTTCTAATATTTGTTGGCAATATAGGTGTTGGCCATTTTTTACTGATTCAATGTTATGAGAATCCTATTGGATCCCTTCACTAGACACAATATGACCAAGGAAAGTGATAGATTACAACAAAAACTGAGATTTTTTAAACTAAGAGAATAGTTGATGATCTTTGAGAGTATGCAGAACTACCCTCACATGATTCACATGTTTTTCCTTATTCCTTGAGTAAATTAGGATATTATCAATATAGACGATAATGAAAAAGTGTAAATACTTAATGATTACTCTATTCGTCAAGTCCATGAAATTTGCAAGAGCATTAGTTATTGCAAAATAGATAAACAAAAATTTATAATAATCATACTGAGTGTTAAAGGTTGTCATTGGATTATCACTATTCTTACATAGAGTTGATTAAAACATGATATGAGGTCAATCTTTGAGAAATGTCGAGCACCCTGTTGTGGTCAAACAAGTCATATATCTTGGGGTTGGGGTACTTATTCTTTATTGTGACTCTATTAAACTACTTATAATCGACGCACATTCTGAGAGAACCATTCGTTTTTGTTAATGAACAACACTAGTACATCTCAAGGGGGAAATCTTATATCTAATAAATCCCTTATCGAGAAGTTCTTTAACTTGCTCCTTCAATTACTTAAGATTATATAGAGTCTTTCTATAAGGAGGAATAAAGATCTTTTGGAAACATTTCTCAAAACTCATTTACAACTGGAACTGACTCATGATTTGGAGTTCTAGAGTTTTAATCCTTTATTCAAACAAGAAGATAGAGATAAGCCTTAGAGATGATCTATACCGAAATTAGAAGATAAATTTAACTCTAAGAGATCTTTTTTTTACCTTTAGGTAAGAAATAAATCTACCTATATATTTTATGGTATGGTCGTTCAATTCTAGGATTTGTTTGTCGAGAAACTGAAAACAAACAATGCTAGTTCTACAATCAACTGAGGCATAACATGAATGTAATAAATACATGCATAGAAGTATAACAAGGTCTACCATTGATAGTACTATGAGATTGTCTAACGTGAGTTTCTGGGAGACTGTGATGGGGCAATATCTATATATGTATCTTGTTATAAGTAGATCACCCACTAGTGTAGAGATTTAGAACGATTTTAATAGCGTTTGTGGACTTAAACTTAATCTGAATGGTACATAAGGATTTAAAAAGGAAAGAGTACCCTTTAGATATTACAATGCATAAACATCAAGTTCAAAGACTCGTAATGTAAAATGTATAAATCAAGATAATCTTTCTTATCAAGGTGATTCTAGAGAGCATACAACATATTTCGACATTGACGTATGAATTACCTTGCTTAGTTAGAAGACCTATTTGTGATGTTGAAATTTTGTAGTTAGCTTTACAAATTTTACCTGCTTGACCTACTTTGGAAGGACAATATTTCAACATGTGAGTAACCTGACAACACCAAAATCATCCTTCTTTTTTTGAATAAAACACGCCCGAATGGTTCTCTCCACACTTTGGAAAAGCTTGGTAGGAACTACTGCGTGAAATACTACGTTGAGTCTTAGAGACTAATTCCTTACATTTCTGATCATTTAAAAACATGGAGGATGGAAAACTAACTGATGAAGGTGCTGCAATTGAAGACTTCCGCTCAACATTGAGCCATTTGAATAACATAATCTCTCTTGAGAATAATCATAGTTGTCTATCCTAACCTTCATATTCTTCTAAGCGTGCCTCCCTAAGCTTATCACCCTCAAACTCTTGAGCGTTAGTCAATCCCAAGTACATGTATCCCTCCAAAAATATGCGTGATATAATCAATAAAGTTTTTGGATCCTTACAAATCTTCTATCCTAAAAACTTGGGCAGAATCATCGTAACAAGATCCCTAAACGATAGCTACAGTAAGTCAAACATTATCATTTTCTAGTACAAGAACTTGTTGATTGTTCTATTTGTTCACACTCTGAGCCAACAACTCAATAGTTCTTAAATTCTACATTTAAAGCTTATTAATTTAGGAGATTTCTTTAGATTCCCGGTGTTCACATTCCTTAAGTAAGTTGTACAAGAAGACATGATCTAGAAAAGATAACAAAGGTTAGAATGAGAAGTTGGATAATGCCTCACTCATGATAAGAGTAACAACAAGATGATGTTTTTTCCTAAAGCAACTTTTAGCTTCCCTCTCATTAAATATGTTGCACTTTAGACCCATGAAAATGGCTTTACTTAGTGTCTATTTTTAGATATACTAGGACTCGTGAACCTAAAACTCTTATACAAAGTTTGCTAAGACTCGAATCTACCCTTTGGACTCGTACATGGACCTATGATCACAATAACCCCAAGCCAACTTTCTTTGCATATCATACACATTATTAAATAAATTGAAGTAAAAAACCATTGTGTTGAAGTTAAATTATCATTTAATTTTAAATCATGGGGATTACCCATATAAATTTGAATAAATTTAAATTGAGACTTTGAATACAAATGAGACTGCAAATTCTAAGCCTAAAAGATTAATCTAACTATGTCTTAAATAAATCCTGTACTGATAAGTTTGAGGACATGCCCCAAATATATCTATAATTGATTAAACTAAAGCTAAAAGCAACAAAGATAATCATGTCCCTAATCCTAAAACAATGAGGACTCACCTTTAATGTTTTATAGTTAAAATTGGGAACAAATCTCTGTTTGACCTGATTGATGAGGATTTAAACCTACATCACGATCATGAAAGGTAATGAGTAAGCAAGATCTAGTGAATTGGAACAGTAACATAAAATAATAAGTAACAAAACAATAACATGAGAAGAATATTATAAGGATACTGAAAATACTGCACATGAATAAACTGAATGCAATGACCAAGTTATTACAACTTGTGGTTGAAAACTGAACTGTATAGATAACATGGTTCATGCAATAGAATCTAAATTAAATATGATAACTACTAATAACCGACATGAATACACATGAGCGAAACGTTTAGTTAGATATATACGCCCCATTAAGTGGAACAAATATACCCTATGATAGGTATTTAGGCATGAAGGCACAATCACTAAAATGATATCAATGAAGGGGACTTACAACCTACAAGACTCATGGTTCTCGGACATAGAGGTGACTTACCCTAATCCACTATTTATTAAACTTCTCCCGCTTGATTATGTAATTAACAAATTATCATTGAAGTTCTGTGATTATGATGACATAAAATAGTTGTAACACCTTGAAAATCCAAGACGTGTCGTAGAGACTAATATAGGTGTCATAAAGTCTAAATAATGTTTTAAGTACATTTTAATGAATATAGATCATTTAGGAGGTTTATGAACCAAAACGTCGAAGAACGTCCATGATGTCCGAGAGTTTGGTTCAAAAGGGTACTACTGTGTCTTAGCCTTTTTGACTATATTGTAGGAGTTGGAAATGTACAAAAATGGCTAACAGGTATCTCATTAGTTTTTGAGTTGTTTCATGGTTGAAATGTACGGGTACAATTCCTCAAGGACCAAACGAAGGCCCTTGAGGAGAACCCTTGCGTTTGAAGAAATAATACCTGGCAGTGAGCATCGGCAGGACCTCCTACGGTCCGTGTGTGGACTGACGAGGTTGTACTCTTTATTTTATCCAAGTGCAGTAGGTCCTCAATTTCTGAGGGCAATGACACCATTTAAGTTACTGGCCTGTTATGATCCTAAAAAATATTTAATTTCTTTAATTTTAAATTAAGAAGTGTACTTGTTGGAGTGATGTAAGGGCTATGCCCATATTGTGATATTTATTTATAACAACATACATCCTTGAAAGCATGAGGTCCTACCATGTCCGGATGAATGCTCCACGTCCGGATAGCTGCACCGTTTTATCATAAGCTCTAGCATCCACCTTCACCTACAGCTAAAAGTATAGAGTTGTATAGGATTAGTACACACTTGTACTAAGTATGGGTATTCGCAAGCACGCACCAAGGTCATGCATGAGTACAAATATCTCTTTCCTATTGATATGAATTATGGAATGTTATGTCAGTCAACTTGCCAAATCGTATTAGGAATGTAATGTGATAAGAGTTACTTGAATTATCTTACTTTTCATTTTGCAAACAACGCATAACATATTGCGAATATCATATCACATATTTCATATTATTCTTTCTTATACCATGATAACTTGGAACCATGGACTTGACATTAGGAATTCCCAAAATGAGGGTTCAACCCATGGGACCTCAACTAGGGAGCCTTCTTTAGCAAACACACAGTCTGCTTCGTTCATTCAAATGTACTTCATTTTTTATTCTTTTATAAAATAGTCCAACCACAGGTCATACCTATGATCTAGTTTAAGACTCTCATAGGGTTTGATGTGCAATGAGCAATAATAACCTGGTATCATTACTTAAATCTAGATCTCCTCTAGATTATCCTATCCTAACACCTTTGGTATTGTTCATTTGATTATGTGCATTCATTGAGGCTAGCCTCATTATTTCTTTGGGAATTTTTACCTTAAGCGACATAGATCAAGTGATCATCATCAAATCCAGTGTCCTCCCACACCAAAAATAGGTGGAATCACCGGCCAAAGTGACCCGAACATGCTAGCGTAAATAAGGAGTCGAACCTTGCTAGATCCCTATATTGGCAGTATAGGTTCAAAGACTAGGGGATATGAGGAGACCCATACCCATCATGAAGGACTGTCTCATCTCATGAGATTTACGTGAACCTTCGCCTTCCCGGAAGAAGGAATCACCACTCATAGCTAGACTATCGGTGGTCAAAATAAAGTTCCATTACATTCAACTCATACATCATGGAAGTTGGCTTCTATCATTAGGACATCATAGCTAATTAGATGATTCCTCATTTTATCGTTTATATTAAGTAAACATTAACTTCAATACTTTAATTCGAGTATTCGTAGAGACTAGTCTTTTCATTTACTTGAGTATGATTGTATGTGTGATAGCATATACTATACCAAGAATATCAATGAACCCGATTATTGCAATTGCTCAAGATAGCCTTTTTAAGCTTCTAGGGTATATTTCTTAGTTCAAGATCTCTGTTACTAACTAGATTCAAAGAATAAGTAGATCAGGGGATAAACTAAGCGAATTTCGTCATCCTATCCATAATAACTCAAATCGAGTCAACTTACCTACGTGTCCGCGACAAACCCACTATGAAGTCCATATTAATATCATCCCACTTCAAAGTAGGAATATTTATTACTTTAGTCAACGCAACAAATTTTTGATTATCGGCTTTAACTTGTAGGCATGGAATGGTAGCTATTATTGTAAGCAAACTCAATAAGATAAAAGGTGATCATCCAAACAATCCTTGAAATCGATCACACAAGTTGTCAACATATCTTCTTAGGTATGAATGGTATGCTTTGTATGCCCATCCGCCTGTTGATGAAATGTTGTACTAAGGTTAACTTAAGTACCAAGACCTTTCTGAAATGACTTCCAGAAATGTGAGGTAAACTGAAGACCTCTATCTAAGATGATAGACAAAGGAACCCCATGCAACATTACAATTTCATTGATGTACAGCTTGTCATAGTCCTCCACCGTAGTCCTGAATTCTAAAAAGCGAGAAGACTTAGTAATCCTATCAACTATCACACAAATGGAGTCATGCTGTCTGCGAGTACGTCGTAACTCTATGATGAAATCCATATTGATCACTTCCCACTTCCATGTAGGAATGTCGATTTATTTAGTCATACGTTCTGGATTTTTATTTTCTACCTTTATTTGTTGGCAATTAGGGGACTTACTCACAAAGTGAATTACTTCTCTCTTCATGCCATTCAAACAATAGACTTATCGCAGGTCGCGATATATCTTAGTGTCACCTGGAAGAATAGAATACCTAGAGTTGTGGGCTTCTGCAAGAATATTCTCTCTCAACTCGACCACATTAGGGACACATAATCCACCTTGTTAGCAAAGTACACCATCTTTGCCTTGGCAGAAAGCCTCCACTCTCTAATTGTGGATTGCACCCTTAAGTTCAAGCAACATTAGTTCACTGTCTTGCTTCTCCTTAACATCAACCACCAAAGAAGATTTTGCCTTAGTTTGAACTATTACAACACTCGCTGATATGCTAATACGACAAACTTTAAAGCGAGCAAGCCTGTGGACATCCTTCACTACTCCTTCCTTTCTTCCTCAACATGGGCTACACTACCTATAGATAATATTCTAAGAGCATTGGCTACTAAATTCACCTTCCCAGGATGATTTTGAACTTTCATATCATAATCATTAAAAGAACTCAATCAATCTACTTTGACAAAAACTCAACTCTTTCTTGGTGAACATATACTGAAGGCTCTTATGATCGCTGAACACATCTACATGAACACCATACTAGTAATGCCTCCAATCTTATGTGCAAACACCACTACTGCAAGTTCAAGGTCATGAGATGCATAGTTCTTCTCATGAATCTAATGTTGTAATGAGGAAAACGCTATAACCTTATCTCACTGCATCAACACACAACCTAGGCCAACTCTGAATGCATCACAATATATCACATAACCGTCTACACCCTTTGGTAGAGTAAAGACACGAGTTGTAGTCAATCTAGTTTTCAATTCTTCAAAGCTTATGTCGCAAACATCTGACTATTAGAACTTGACTATCTTCTGAGTCAAGTTAGTCAATGTTGAGGATAAGGATGAAAATCCATTCATAAACCTTCTGTAATAGCTTAGTAGACGTATGGAACTTCAGATATCTCTAGTAGAGTTAGGTCTGGGCCAGTGCTTCAGTGCTTCTATCTTCTATGAATTCCCTCAGATCCCTTTGCGAGACACAATGTGACTAAGAAAAGCAATGGATTGCAACTAATACTCACATTTGCTAAAGTTAGCGGATAACTGGCGATCCTTGCGAGTCAGTAGAACAACTCTCAAATGACTGGCATGTTCTTCCTCTTTCCTATAGTAAATGAGGATATCATCTATTAAACGATAATGAACAAGTTCAAGTACTGTTTTGAACACTCTTTTTATCAAATCAATGAAAAATGCATGAGCATTGGTTAGTCCGAAGGACATAACTATAAATTCATAATGACCATACCGATTTCTATAGGCTATTTTTGGAATGTCATTATCTCTTACTCTAAGCGGATAATAACCTGATCAGAGGTCTATCTTTGAGAAATGGCTAGTTATCAATCCTGGGGATGGGATACTCATTCTTTATTGTGACCTTGTTCAACTACCTGTCAATGCACATTCTGAGAGAACCATTTTTCTTCTTTACGAAAAACACTGGTGCACCCCATAGAGAAATACAAGGTCTTATGAAGCCCTTCTATAGAAGGTATTTCAATCTCTTTTTCAATTCCTTAAGCTCTGATTGAGCCATTCTATAAGGAGGAATTGAAATAGTCTTGGTATCTTGATGGAGATTAATCCTATAGTCAATTTCCCTTTCGGGAGGGACTCTAGGATGATCTTATGGAAATACTTTTTGAAATTCACTCACTAATGGAACTGACGCAAGAGTTGGGGTTTCGGGGCTAGAATCCTTAACCCAAACTAGATGATAGAGATAACCCTTACATATCATCTATTTGGACTCAAGGTAAGAAATAATCGACCCATAGGCGCTAAGCTACTACCCTTCCATTCTAAAATTGGTTTATGTAGAAAGTGAAAACGAGCAATCCTAGTTCTACAAATGAGTGAGGAATAACATCAGTGTAACAAATCCATCCCTAGAATGACATTGAAGTATAAAATTTCTTACTCTACTAGATTTGCTGAGGTGGCTTTCTTAGAGAATATGATAGGGCAATATTTATATACCTGTCTCAATATAATTTGGTCACCGAATAGAGTAGAGAGTGTGAAAAGTTCTGATAGAGTTTCTGGACTAACACTGAATGGGACGGCTATGTAAGGAGTTATAAAAGAAAGTGTATCCGCTGGATCTAACAATGAATAAACATAAAGGTCAAAGACTCGTATCGTACCAGTGACTACATGGGGAGAACCTTCCTAATCTTGGAAACCCTGAAGAGCATACAACCTATTCTAGCGTTGACCGCCACCTGTACCAGATGAGTTACGTTGCTGAGTTGGGCGAATTTTTAGTGCTACTGAAGTTGCATACTGGGTTCTATCATTTGAAACTCCTTAAACATGTCAAGAAGAACAATCCCTCAATATGTGACAAGACTAACCTCATTTAAAACATCCTTCTTTTCTAATGAGACACTCGCCAGAATTGTTCTTACCATACATAGGGTAAGTGGAGTAAGTCTTAGTGCCTGAAAGACTTCCCTGAGACTTAAAGAGTGATGTTTTACCCTCCTGGTCATACTTATTCTTGGATTATGTAACACTAGCTAGCGAAGGTGCTAGAGCTGAAAACATTTCCTGACTCTGCGAGAAATTTCCACCACTCAATTTATACAAAGAATATTCATAGTTCAAAGTCCTATACTTACTAAGAATATTCATAGTTCAAACTCCTAGCCTTCTTATTCTCTTTAGCATATTCCCTAACCTTATCACTCTCAACCTACTGAGCATGAGTCATAAGCCTAGATATGTTTATATCTACTAGCAACATAGAATATTTGCACTCAGTTATTACCAAATCTGACACTCCATACAAGAAATTGTTCATCTGAGCCTTGGAGTAAGCAATAAAGTGAGGAGCATACCTGGAGAGTTGGTTAAACTTCAGCCCATAATCTTGGACTGTCATGTTACCCAGCCTCAAGTTCATGAATTTTTGGGCTTTTGCTTCTCTCAATAATGTTGTGAAAAACTTGTCGAGAAAAGTCTCACTAAATTAATCCCAAGTGATAGGAGCCGCATTTGAACCCCTATTCTCCTTCCACTGAGTGTACCAGATATGAGCAAAATCGTTAAACTGGTATGATGCTAACTGAACCCGACCATTCCAAGTGACTTGCATTACCTCAAAGATCTTCTTGATCTCGTCAAAGAAATTATGAGTATCCTCATTAGCTTGCAATTCTAAGAATTCAGAAGGATTAATCCTAACAATGTCACGGACCCTTGATTCCGCTGATCCACCATTTTCATTCCCATGAGCATGAACCCGATTGTTCTGGTTAGTCATACTCTGAGCCAAAATCTATATGGAATTTGTGAATTCAACATTGGAGACAACCTTATTTGGGCCTAGAGGAGCTGCATTTCAATTTTTTGCATTTGCTTTCCTAGAATTAGCTCTACGAGGAGGCATGATCTGAGATGTAGAACGTCAAGTTAGAATTAGATAAGATCATACCTCACGCACGATAATAGTAACATGGAATTAATGTTTTTCCTAAAACACATCATAGACTCGCTCTAATTAGATGTGGTGCACTTCACACGCATGAAAAAAACTATACTTAGTGCGAATTTTCAAACATCCTAGGACTCTTGATTCTAGTGCTCTGATACAAAGTTTTTTCATGCCACGAGCTACCACCGAGATGTGGACACGGAACCTACGACCACAAGAGATCCCAAGCTTACCCTGCTTGCATGATCATGAGGATACTAAACATAATAAAATGATGCAGAATCTAAATCATTACTTATAATGAAGAGATGGGGAATACCCATATGCTAATACTTATATTATATGAAGAATGATGAGTTAAACACAATGAAGTTACTAACTCAACACTAAGCTGAAACTAACTATAACTGAAATAAGCCTATAAACTATTCTAGAAATACCGGGAAAAGCCATAAATAAATCTAGGAAAAACAAAAACTAAATGACTAAACAATGAAATTACACTCATGACTATTGTCCTCTGAGAATGAGGACTCACCACTGAATTTGCTGAACTAGATATCAGAAAAATTGATCTATGCTTAATCTAGATGCTAAGAACCTTAACGTACATCACTACAAGATGTAGCGCATGTATGCGTCAGTACATTAAAGGTACTTAGCATGTAGGATAGTATAAAGCATAAATATAACATAACCGAACAAGCACAAAAGTAAGTATAATAACTAAAAATAATATGCTAATTTCTGAGCTAACTAGATGATATCACAAATTTATAACATTCTGAGACTGAATACTAAATATACTGTTAAATTTTCAATATCGATAGCTTGACTGAACTGTGGGAGCTACTAATAACCGACAATAAAACCAATGGTTAGTAAATTCATCAAGTTCTATCAAAGTTCCAAAAACCTAGGTTTAATCATAAGAAGAGAATCAAGAATCTGACTTAAAACTACGTACCCAATGGGTGAACGGAACCCGATAGTTAAATCCCACATAACAGGTGATGAAATCCATGGAAAAATACTCAAGTTTTGGGGCTAGAACTACTCGAGCTTGTGGAGTTCTTGAACTCAGGTTCTTGATCTTTTTCACCACTTTTTCTTCAAATGTTCTATGTTTTGATTTAATTTTTTGACATAAATATGTTTTAATTTTGTTTTTAGGCTTAAACTCAATAAAATTGATGATTTAGGGTAAAAATGATGTATAGTAGGGTTTAAATAGAGTGGGAAAGGTCCAAAAGACCCTGGGGAAAGTTGTTGTTGGACCAATCAACGGCAAGGACAGATGGTCCATCGATTGATCCATGCCCCGTCGGTTGGTTCGTTAATTGGGACTGTTTGCCAGGCCTTTACTAAAACAAGCATAACTTTTTACTAGAAGGTCTGATTTTTGCAATATTTATTGATATGAAAAGATAATTCAAGTATCTATCAGTTGATAGGTTATGGGATACCTAATTCATTTTGTGATAATATTTATAACTATTTTAATTTGACCTTATGCACTCCCCCTTAACTGTGTACTAAAGCTAACCTACGAACAAACCTACAAACCATGGGTCCACCTACGAACCATGCTGGTCATCCGTGGCTCTTGTCAGAGAGTAAGTGAAGGGGCTCTCAATTTGTGGTCACAAAATGTCGACTGACCTACACACCGTAGGTCCATCCATCGATCAAGACTTAGCCAAATTTTCTTGACTGAGTTCTTGGGAGTCTATGATCTCATCGACGGTTAAGAAAGACAGACCGTGGGTTGTTGATTTTTTGAAAATTGATTTTTTGCTCTTTTTTGGCTTCGGGTTGTTACAAAAATTTCATACTCTTTTGCGCCAATATAGTCAAGGGAGAAAAAATGGAAGCAAAACAATCCGCAAACCTCTTATAATAACCCGCACGACCGAAGAAACTCTTAATATTCTTTGGAGTCAATGGCCTAGGACAATTCATCACATCCTCAATTTTCGTTGGATCAACCTCAACTCACTCACTAGAGATGATATGACCACGGAACGCCACCGACCTCAACCAAAACTCAAATTTGTTTTAATTGACAAATAATTGATTCTCCTTAAATACTTGAAACACGAACCTAAAATTATCCATGTGTTCACGATCATTTTTGGAATATACCAAGATGTCGTAGATGAAGACAATGACAAATGAATCTATGTAATTTTGAAACACCATATTCATGAAATAAATAAGTGTTGTCAGGGCATTAGTTAGACCAAAATACATTACTTAGAACTCATAGTGACCTTATATTGTCCGGCATGCTGTTTTTGGTATATCCTCACCTCGCACTCTAAGTTGGTGATATCCGGATATCAAGTCAATCATTGAAAAGTATATCGCCCCTTGGATTTGATTACATATGTCTTCAATCCAAGGAAGAGTATACTTGTTCTTAATAGTGACTTTATTAAGTTGGGGATAATGAATATTCTAAGGGACCAATTATTCTTGTTCACAAACAAAATAGCAAGATTCCACGATGAAATAATAGGTCTAATATAGCCTTTGTCTATAAAGTCTTTTAGTTGAGCCTTCAACTATTTCCATTCGTCCGGAGCCATCCGATAAGGGGGAATTGAAATGGGATTGGTATCCGGTAGCAAGTCAATATCAAAATCAATTTCCCGTTCGAGAGGATTCCGGGAATATCATTAGGAAAGACCTCAGGAAATTCCCTGTCCATAGGACTAACTCAATGGGAGTTTTTTCAAAGTCTAAATCATTGAATCTTCCATTGTGATATAGAAACACTTTTGAGATACATTTACAAGCGTGAAAGCAAATACATAATACGTCTGCTTTTCCACTCTAAAATGGGTTCATTTGGAAAATTGAACTTTACAATTCTAGTTCTCCAATAAATCGAAGCAAAAGAATCATGCAACCAATAAATCCCCAAAATGAGATCAAAATCGACAATATCAAGTTCTACTAATTAAACATGAATAACTCTATTCGGAAACATTATTCGACAATTTCTATATATCTTTTTTGCAACCACCGTGTCAACTATCAGGGTAGTTACCATGAAAGTTTTATTCAGAATATCGGGCAAAATATCAAACTTTCTAGCTATCAAGGGAGTAACAAAACATAATGTAGAACCAGGATTAAATAAAGCATATACATCAATACAGAAGACTTGTAACAAAACAATCACCACATCGGGACAACTCTCTTGTTCACCCCTAGAGTGAAGATCATAAAAGCTGATGTTCTTTGGAGGATCAACATTTATACAACTAGCTTGAGATTTCCCTTTACCTTTTTATTGCCCCTTCAAACATTGTAAATCCCTATCCTTGTGGATGCTCTTACCACACCCAAAGAAATTGTCCATCTCAACAAGCCATTCACCATAATGCTTCTTGGAACACTTTCCACAAGTCAGCTTCTTTATTTGTAAGATAGTACATCTTCCCTTTTTATACTTAGGGTTAGACACCCTATCATTAAGAGCCTTGGAAAATTTAGTAGGAACTTGATTAGAAAATCTCTTCATGAACATAGGCTTGTCTTGAATATCAGGCCTACCATTTGAAGAACCACCATCATAAGACCTTGCCCTTTTTCTATCCCTACTCATCCTTTTAACCGTGGTCTCTTCCACTTGTTAAGAATTATACATAAGATGAGAAATGTTCATATTATCATTTATCATAATCGAACATTCTTTTTTTCAAGTCATCTGACACCACCATCACAAAGTGACTCATTTCATCCGTAGGGTCGGAAACCAAAGAAAGAGAATACATTAACAATTAAGTATATTTCAAAGAGTAATGAAGTACACTCATACCTCCTTGACGAAGTTTGGCGAATTATTCCACTTTGGCTTCCCTCTTCTCCCAATGAAGGAACCTATAAAGAAGAGCCTTCTTGAAAATCTCCCATATCCCAGGTACACCCCTTAAAGGACTGGTCTCTTTCCATTGGACGTATCATGTTTGGGACAGATATTTGAGTTAGTAAGTGGCTAACTCAGCCTTATCACTAGTAGTCAATCCCATAGCATAGAGAATCTTGTAGCCTTAATCAAATATCTCTTGGGAATGTTCCTCAACAATGGACTCATACGAGTTAGGGGGATTCATCATTGTGAAATCCCTCAAACGGGAGGCCATGATGCGAACATGTTTTTTTTCTCGAGATACCATATCTTGATCATCATTATAAACTTCTTCAAGATAACGGACATTATTGAATCGCGGAGTATATCCCACATTGGAAATCTCTTCAACGAGTCTTCAAGTGGCTGTCTTCGGTATTCATTAACTATAATCATAATATAAATAAAATCTACTAAGGTCACGGAGATTCAAAACTCTTAAGGAAGGATATTGGATTTCCAAGAAAAGCAGAGTTTCCTAACAATAATATAGTTTCCTATTCATAAGTGTGGCACACTTCACAATTATGAATAAGAGTCTACATAAACGTGGTTCAGTGAAACATAGACTCTAAAGTATACAATCTCGTGCTCTCATACAAAGTTTTTCACATGCGAGGAGCACCCCTTAGACGTAACCAGCGTAGTTAGTCTTCGAAGAGGACTAAAACTATCCTATTATCTTACATCATTACATTCATAGGTTAAGAATGCGAAAAATTAAAACTTTTCATCTATCTATCATGAGATTTACATAGACCTCTTGCATACACATAATATATATTCATATCAAGTTTACATAGACCTTCGTATAAGATGATTACATAGTCTACTACTTTTATAACACCTTTAAATATATGAGATATAACATAGTCTTAAAACAGATGTCTCATTTCACAACCATCTAAACAAGAGTATAATATTGGGCATAGCCTATACATCAATACAATAAGAACATTATTTAGGCTATACAATCTTTAGTATTCAGATGAATGGAAACGAACAAAGTGTCTTTAAGACTAATCAACATCCAATGCTTGAATGTTGCATTGTCCTCGAATTAGTGAGGACTTACCCAACTTGGAGAACGAGAATCAACGTCTTCCTTGAAAAGACATAACGAACCCTTCAACGACCGGATCCTAAAACGTTTGGACCATATAAGACCATATGCACATTGAACATGCAAATTATGCTAAAAAGGGACATTTCATTAAAGCATGCCAAATTACTTTAAAATGCCTTAAAGACATTCACGAACAATTACAAGTTAATCATACATATTTATTAAGTCAAGACCATGTACATCACAAGACCAACCATACTAAGTCTAGTTAAGTCAACATGCATATCAACATAATTTAGCACATAATCAAGCCAAATCTATCATCAAGTTATATTATCAACAAGCATGTATAAGAGTTCACAACATCATAACCAAAGCAAGACCATTAATCATGAACCCTCACCAATTCCTCTAATGCAATGACTAAGCAAAGCCTCACAACCTCACTCAATCAAGTAAACCTAACAAGAACGATAAACAATCTCCAACTTCACATAGCATATCATTAAGAGTACATAACATCATACTTTAGGAACAGACACCAAGCACATGCTCCTAAGTGAAACAATCATCACATAGCGTTATTAACATGTAAGATCATCATATAAATATCATTTACTTTTATAAGAATATACATTCATAGAACATACTCCTAAGACATCCCTCAAGCATAACTAGTTCAATGTATAAGTAGAGTCTCATACACCTACCTAGACCAAGCTAAACCCCTTAGGTCATCCTCGTTCGAGTTCACCTCGTTACTTTATTTTACATTTTTGGGAACAGCTTTCCTTAACGTAGATAGACCACAGGTGTTAATGTGGAATCAGGTATCATGGAGCCCTACACCGAAACAAGGCGAAGTACTTGCGAAAATAGTACCATAACATGCACATAGCTTTTATTTGGATCCACTAGTTAGTATTCCTATGTGGGAAACATAGCTGAAGAAATAGGAGATGTAGTTGGGACCCTCTTTATGATACATTCAACATAGTATCCAATCTCATTAGTACATTAGTGATCTACCTTCCCTATATGGGAAGGAACACTCCTTACTCTAGTTCACTTGGTGCTAAGCTAGAGTCCCTTCTAAAATGTCATTAATGCCTTGATTAATCATTATAGCATAATGTAGGTCATAGGGTATATTCTTTATATAATCATCTTCATAGATCAATACGAATTGCATGAGTATTTTTCTATAAATATAATTCATAATTTTAAGGCTAGCACATTTATGTTATCACATCATGATAAGACACATTTTTAATTTATCACCATCCTTAGAACATTTAAATCTTATCGAACAACTCACAAACCATAGTTCAATACATTCCAATTGAACATCATACCAACAATATCAATCCTAACATAAGGTATACTTCAATGCGACAACATCACTTAATATCAAGTAATCATAATTTAAGTAACGAATTGAGATCACAAGACCTACCCAATCTCCTTGACAAGCCATCATCAAGGTATTACCATCAACCTAAAAATGGTTTAATATCATCACACAATAGTAATAAACATAATAATAAAGTCAATTGAATCACTACACAACAACTCATCACTAGTTCATAGCCTAGAGTTAGAGACTAATGTTAAATTCATGATCTACTTCACAACCTAGGTTAATTAGTGAAGAACTAGCATAATTTTATTACAATATATCACAATATACTCATAAATTATAATAATAACAATATAGAATGGTAAATCACACATTAACTAAGCCAATTATATAACAACTAATACTTTAGTTTACGATCACAACAGGGTTAAGGGGGAAAGGTCATCTTACACAAACTAGGTCAATTAAACAAAAAGTAGTTTACTAGAACAATAATACATGTTAATCAACTAATAATAACAAAAATTATCAACAAAAAAAGAAATTTACAATACCAATTTCGTAATAGAAGAAAGCCCACTTGAATTTCATATTTCGAAATCAACTTGGAGGAACCCTTTGGGGAATAGGATCCAAAAGGTTAAAGGAATATCATAACTTACTAATTGATGATGTTTGGTGGAGAAAATACCCATCCTTGAAGCCCTAAAAACCTCCTTTTCTAGGTCTTCTATGGAGTTTCTTTGGGAGAGAGAAAGAACAGAGAAGAAAGAGTAATTGGGTTTTGGGAATTATCAGAGTTAGGTTAAGTTTAATTACGCTAAGTGTTTATATAGACGTACCTATTTAACTTAATTAAACCTCACCCAACCCTTAATAAGATGACTAACCACTTAACTCATTCAATGAATTAAGTAAAACAAAATATCAACACACATACTTTACCTACAACATCCCGACTAGTGGGTCATAGGTTAGTCGATGGGAAGTGTGGGCTCCGTGTTGCACATCCGTTGTTTTTGTCAGAGATTTGTTCGAATTGACTTCCCACGAAACTGTTCAAGTCTTCATCAATGGATTCAACCATGCCCCATCGATTCACCAATGCCTCGTGGCCTGTAGTTTATCAATGGACACTGCCTCATCGCATATTTTTGGCAAATTACAAAGGTCCTCCTTATGGTCCCCTGGTTGGTACTTGAGGAGTCATACTCGTACGTTTCGAAAACTTACAACCTAATTTCATCATTTTTGACTCCTAAAACTTATTCAAATAGGCTAAGACACATTAGCTCCTCTTAAAATACTTTTCGGACGTCATAACGTTCCTTAATGTTCTCATTCTTCAACTTCCTAAATGACTTATATAAAATATATTTCACATGGAAATAGTGTTACAACTCTTATACTCTCATGTAAGGAAATAAAATAGGCTTTAGGCATCAAGAGTATTATAGGAACCATCGTCCATTTAAAGAAACTACTTGAGAAACTTACAAGTACAATTCATAAAAGTATCCCCAATTGTTCATTGAATCATGTATTACATCATTCTTTCCCTTAGCCTATTTTTCCTTTGTTTTTTTCACTCAGAGACGAGTGATGGATAAATTGTTACCTGTTTTAATGACATGTTCCCTTCATTATTGAAATACTAATAGGGTACTACAGGTGCCTGAAATTATTTTTTTTGTATTATTTTAAATTTTCCAACCTTGTCCAAATTAGTAGAAATTGGAGTAACCAAAGGATAGGAAAATCTTGTATCCATAGGGTTAGTTTTTTTTTAATTTTGATTATATAAGTAGTTATATAACTTATTAAGGAATCCATACGAGTTTATAGAGTCTAACATGGGTAATTAGATCTATAGAAATCAATCTTAGTGTGAAAGTACGTTCTAAGTGTAGTGGGTTAGAGGGGCGTTGGAAAATCGGGTTTTTGAATTTCTTCACTTGACTCTCTCGTACCATTATTGCCACCCAAGACGTACTATTTTTACTCTCATGGGGCCGTTGTAGTGGAAGAATTGCCATTGTGACGGGTGCGACAGGATATAAAATCGAAGATGAATGATGAAGAGGTCACTAGTTAAAAAATACCATTTTGATGGGCACTTGAGTCACTATTCAACCGCTGCTAATGAAGGATGAGGGACACTGTGGTGGTCTATACAAGAAAAAATTTCCTAAATAGAGCCTTTAACGTCTATTTTTTTGCACTTTTCATATTTTTGATTTAAGCAACAAACCCATGCAATTTGTAATCATTTTCGACATCCTTGAGGCAACAGGCCAGATTTTCATTCCCCTAATCGATTTTTTGATGTGTAAAACGTAAATGAATGGGTGAATATTCATTAGGTAGGGTTTGGTTATGAATTTTATGAAGGAGATTCGTTAGTTGGTATCATGGGTTTGATCTAGGTTTCTTAAAATTGTTAGTAATCCATGTTTGTAATGATTTCTATTGATTCCTATATTTTATTAGATTGTTTATGGACCAATAACAAGCAGAATAAATCAAGAGATGAAAGTATCAACCTTCTTAGGGTTTCTAGCTTTTTTCAAGGTAGGTGATGGTTCTGATTCTATGATTCTTTAATGTATTCTTTTTTTTTACTTCATTATGATACTTGTATTTCTGTGAATGTTGAAATGTTGAGTTCATTTGTTGTAAATATGATAGATGAATTGCATTAATTTGAACTCATGACTTAATTGTATGATCTGAATCATGTAGTCGTGGTTGTAATTTTCATTTGAACGATATATGTTGCCATATTCCAACATAACTTGTATCGTATCGTCATGTTTAGGGATGATGGAATGTATTTCCACTCTCTGGCATAAATGTGGTATCAGATGATCACGTTCTAGAAAGATAACTCTTTGGGTTTGGGTTCCATGAGACGACCATTGAATTGGGTTATGATAAAGGACTAACAAGGTGATATAAAATGAGAAATATGTTGTTTATTCTTCATGTAGATTATATTGTGTATGTTTATATATATTCATGGTATAATATTGTTGTTTGACATCTTTATGTTGCATTGGTGGGATAGTCGTTTTATCGTACCAGTACCCTATAGTTGTTTACTGATACTGCAATTGGGATTTTTTTTGCTATGTAAAGGGAATATTACCATGACTATTCATAGACCTCGCTAAGAAGATAAAAAATCGCCGCTTCTAATTCAAGGATGACCCAATTCGTTGGGGCTGCCATAGGATTGCATTTCGTCTATGTCAACCATTTCCAATCTTAGAAGTTTTCTTTATTTAGTTTATTGGTTCATTAATATCTTCTTTTTTACACTTTAATCATTGTTAGATATTTTGATACATTTACTTTTACGTTATAGGTTGTTTACTTCCGCATTTATTTAGTTAGTTCTTTGGAATCCTTGTTCAAGTTTATGGAAAAAAATTTTACTTAGTTTATTTAACTTGATTCCGTAATTTAAATGTCTGAGTATTTACATTATTTGCTTGTTTTGGGTTTTAGTAGGTGTTCTTCCACTGTAGTTCTAGTGTGGATGCTAATAATGACGATCTAGGTCATGAGAGTTGGTTAGATTGAGTAAGAGTTCCACATTAGGTGGGGATTATATTTGTGGTTTGCTTCTATGATTTATATAATCCTTCATTCATGAGAAAGTTTAGGGGTTGAGTTTGGTTCACGTGTTATTTCATTTAATTTTATATACTCCATAAAGCACTCATATCAATTTGGTCCTATTGGATACATTTATAATTTACTATACATATATTCATCAGCTCACTAGAATAAATAAATGATTTAACAACAATTACATCATTGTTGCAATTTAATTTTAGCAATAATAATAATTATTACTCGTATTTACTACAACCCTTTATGTAAATTTCACTAAAGAATCTAACTACTCGGGATACAATAAAATGAAGACAATGATAGCTTAATGATCATTAGGATCTTTAAGCGAGAGATCTAGGAAAGGAGACCGCATTAAAGAAAGTCCTAACTTGAAACAATGTACCATATCACTACTGCAGCTTAAAGTAAAATTTTGTTGCCCCTAATATATCTTTTCTTGTAGTAACATGAAACACTACAAACTAGATCGTCCACGAGAGACCTTGTCTCCTCTTATACTTGTTTAGTCATCAAAACATAATTTTAGCACAGCTCAACACAACTTCTTTAGGTTGTATGAAAAAAAAATAGGCCATATATGAATCATCACTGATGGAGATGATGTTGTATTTTATTTTATTCTCCTCATGTAAAAGTAATCCCTAAACTTTGCTATTTAGGATATACAAATATTACTACAGTAGCCTAAATAGTAAAAGGGAAATGCCTTTTTCAAAAGTAACAAGTAGAAATTTAAGCAAAATATTAGGAGTAATTTTCTTCCATCTAGTAGAGCATTATCGCTCTATGATTTCATATCATATAATATTATATTATACATTAAGATCATTTATATAATATTCAATTTCATTTTAACATGGGAATTATTGCATATTCAAAATCCCAATTGATCATCCAAAACATTGGAACAAAATAGTATCATAACATATGATGATGCCTGATTGATGAAGGCATGCCCCTTGTTGTTGAGTTTACTTACAAGAAATTTCATGTAGATGTCAAGAAATTATACTAGTATTTAAACACTTTCATGTTAGTTGTTAAGTGCAATTACAATTTTCTAGTATACTGATTTGTAATTTATTATCCTAAGAATAATTTAAATTTATTTTATGAAATTATTTCCATGATAGGAAGCTTCAAAAGTTATTTTTCGCAACATTAACAAAGAAATACCTGGACCGTGCAGTGATATTAACTAGATTTCCCACTCAATCTTCAGTAAAGTGTATATCTTTATAATGGGGTTCAAAAATCAGAGGAAAGAATTGATGCTATAAGAGTGAATTGAATCTTACATGGTTTATTCGAGTTGAGGCATAGTGAATTCAATGGGCTATGTATGGATGGCATTCGTGAGAAACTAGAGTGCCTACAAACCACATCTTCTTGCATCCATTGACGAATCGAGCTCACTTAGACCTAGAAATAGATATATTAGTTTTGTATCATACTTTTCTACTCAAGTATGGAGACATTTAAAATGTGAACTTTGTATCATTATAGAGGATTACAAAGTCGATGTCTATCTTGTTGATTCGCTTGAAGTTCTTTGTAACATGGGGATTCACATTAAGGTATCTCCATACGCCCAATAAAAAATTATTGAATTAAATTTCTTCAAGTTTATGTATTCTAGCATAATTTTATATGTTTTAGCTGTTAAAAAATTGTATTTATAAATTTAGCCATTAAACAAAAACAGAAATAAGATGAAACAGAAAAAATTTCAAAATATTTCGAGTTCACAGAAACTACTATGTCTCCTTAAGAAATGTAATCCCCTCATTGTACCTGAGGTTATGGATTAATTTCTCCCAAGATAAAATGGATTGATCCTGTTAAAGAAATAGCAGTACCTCAAACTTCTTTAACTTCAACGGAATAAAGAATAGCAACACGTCACATAGATTCAGTCGATCAACACTTTGGTTTTGTGAGAAAAATATATGCAGAGAAGGAAAATTTTTAGGTTTGAGAAAATGAATAATGACTTCCTTTTATAGCCATTTTCAGCAAAAAGCGTGTATGTTAAAAAAAATATTGTCAGACACGTTTTATCCAGAATGTTGTCTTCTAGAAAAAATAACAACTTTCCAGAAAATATGTCAGTTAGGAATATAACGGCTTTTTCGGAAAGTAATAACTTTTTGGAAAGAGTAACTATTTTTTGGAATGTTATCGTTACCCACAAATTAATTCTGTTAATCAACTAATTAGAAAACTTTCTAAATTAAATTATAAGAGATAATATTAATAGGATTTATTTTATTAACAAAATTTTTATTAAATAATTTTTTTTCAAAATTTTATTTATCAATCTATCACATTATTTGCAAAATACAAATAGAAATCCAAATGTGAATCTAAAGTCGAGGCCAAGCGAGAGATGATGATGGCGCGAGGGGGCACCTTCTTCTTAGCTCTTTAAGAAGTTAAGGAAGTGTTCCTTATATAAGGACACAAACTTCCCTTTCTTTTGCCGATATGGGAGAAATGACTTTTCATTTGCACTTGACAAATGACTTTTCATGTTCCTCCCAAAATAGTTCCTTCACTTTTCATATTCTGTGTTTTCTTTTTCTATTTACACTTCCTAAACCCAACAATCCCAAACATGAATGGGGAATGACTATTGTAAAAACAGATGCATGAGAAACTTGTTTGTCTTGTAAATAAAGGTTAATCACATCTGGATAAGTAGGTTTTGATATCTTTGAAACATCAAGCTTTGATGTATACGTAGACAACATAAGTCACACAATCAACCCTTGAAGTGTTCTTTGTTCTCATTGTTTTGTTCGTTTCAGCCATGAACACATCTCGAATAAGTTCTTAGAGAACTGGCCTTAACGGATTCTCCTTAAAGCGACTTACACTGCACACTCACATAGGGTATTTCTAAATGTGTTATCCAGTAGATACACCATTTGATGTACCCTGTATCAAACTTAGAAACCATTAAATGTCCTTATGCCTTTATTCTGGTTACTGAACATTGTGTTATCATAACAATGGACAATAAAAACAAAATTTACAATGTTGAACCGTCATGAATGACTTTTTTTAATCTCCTTGAAGCTAGATCTTCAGATCACTATTCTTTTAGGTAGATTTATCGACACGATGAATTGTTCTAGGCCATAGACCAATTCCCGTTGATAATTTTTCAACTCCTTCTCTAGTTAGGCCTTTTGTTAGTGGATCCAACACATTATCCTTTTACTTCACATATTCAATTGTTATAATTCCACAACAGAGTAATTGTCTCACAGAGTTATGTGTTCGTCTTATGTGACATGACTTCCAATCATACATAACACTTCCAGCCCTTCCTATTGCAGTTTGACTATCAAAGTGTATGCATATGGGGGCCATTGCTTTGGGACAAAATGGAATGTCTTCGATGAAATATCCGATCCATTGAGCTTCTTCACCTTTCTCGTCTAAAGTGAAGAATTCAGACTCCATTGTAGAGAGAGCTATACATGTTTGATTGGATGATTTCTAAGATATTTTTCCTCCACTAATAGTAAAAACGTATACACTTGTGGATTTTTTTTAAGTTGACCCAGTTATCCAATTCAAATCACTATATCCTTCAAGAACTTATGGATATTTGTTATAATGTAAAGGATAGTTTTTATTGTCATCTAAGTATCCCAAAACTCTCTTCATTGCAAATCAATTATTTTGATTAGGATTACTTGTTTATAGACTCAGTTTACTGATAGGGAAAGCTATGTCTGGTCGTGTACAATTAATGACATAAATCAAACTTCCCAACACATTAGCATATTCCAATTGAGACTGATTTCATCTTTATTCTTTGTAAGATGAAGGCTCACGTCAATTGGTGTCTTTACCCTTCTGAAATTCAAATATTAGAATTTTTCAAGTACCTGTTGAATATAATAAGTTTGAGAAAATGCTAGACCGTTAGGACTTTTAAGAATATTAATTCCCAATATCACATCAGAACCACCTAAGTCTTTCACATTATACTTATTAGAGAGCATACAGTTAGCAGCTTTATATTAGCAATGTCTTTGCTCATTATAAACATATCATCCACATATAGGCATACAATGACTTCCTTATTTTGAGTATCTTTAGTGTAAACACATTTATACATTCATTGTTCTTAAATCAATTTGACAACATGGTTTGATCAAACATCGCATGCCATTGTTGTTGTGCTTGTTTTAAACTATAAAGTGACTAAAAGAATTTGCACACTTTCTTTTCTTTACCAGGAACTACAAATCCCTCAGGCTGTTCTATGTAAATTTTTTCTTCCAAATCTCTATTTCAGAATGCAGTTTTGAAATCCATTTGATGAATATTTAAGACCGTATGTTGAAGCTAGGGCAGTCAACATCCGACTTAATGTAATACTAGTCATCGGCAAGTATGTGTCAAAATAATCAAGACCTTCTTTTTGTCTAAATCCTTTGAAAACTAGTCTTGCTTTATATTTGTCAATAGTTTCATCATCTGTCATCTTCCTTTTAAAGATCCATTTAAACCCAAGGGTTTGTTCCCTTGAGGAAGATCAAACAACTTCCAAGTATGAGTGCTTAGGATTGATTCAGTTTCACTATTAACAACTTCCATTCAAGAGGTTGAGTCGCTAGATAAGAATGCTTGCATAAATATTTGAGGCCCACTTTCAAGAAGAAATGTTACAAAATCAAATACAAATGAAGTAGATGTCCTTTGATATATTCTTCGTCTTGGATTCTCTTCATCTGGTTTATTCTCTTTTGGTTCTTCTCTGGGTTCTATAGGCCCTTCCCCAGATTACTCAACTATAATTTTATATGGATAGATATGTTCAAAAAATTCAGCACTATTTCATTTCACTACCGTATTATCATGAATATCGGGATAGTCGTACTTATGTACCAAAAATCAACATGCCTTACTGTTTGTGACATATCGAATGAATACACAATCCACAATCTTAGGCCCAATTTACCATCGTAGGTATAGGAACTTGGACTTTGGCTAGACACCCCAACACTTTGAAATATTTCTACTTGGTTTTTCTACTTTTCCATTCTATATGGAATAACATGTGTCTTTGAATGAGGCACTCTATTGAGTATTCGACTTGCTGTAAGGATAGCTTCCCCTCAAAAGTTCTGTGGTAAACCTGAACTTATAAGTAATGCATTCATCATTTCTTTTAAAGTTTGGTTTTTTCTTTCAGCAATCCCTTCATATTGAGGAGTGTACAGAGCAGTACTTTGATGGATTATTAAATTTTCTAAACATATTTCTGCATATAGAGATTCGTATTCTCCGCCTCTAACACTTCTCATTATTTTAATTTGTTTATCTAACTAATTTTAAACTTCAGTTTTATATTTCGTAAATGCATCTATTCCTTCATCCTTAACATTTATCAAATAGACATAACAATATCTAGTGATATCGTCAATAAAAGTTATGAAATACATTTTTCTACCACGTGAAATTGTTGACTTTATATCACAAATATTAGGATTTACCAATTCTAAAGGATGTGAATTCCTTTCACAATATTTATAAGGATGCTTAGCATACTTTGATTCAATGCAAGTTTTACATTTTGATTAATTACACTCAAAATTTGACAAAATATTTAAGTTAATCAGTTTTGGCAAGATTTTGTTATTAACGTGTCCCAAACATTCATGGCATAAATATTTAGACTCAAGCAAGTAAGAAGAACAAAATGTTTATTCATATCAAGTGCAATTATATTGAGTTTGGAAAGGCCATCATTGAGGTAGCCTTTTCCTACATATATATCATTGTTACTTACTACTACTTTTTATCAGAAACAAATACACATTTGAATCCATTCTTAGTCAGAACTGGAATTGAAACTAAATTCTTTCTCAATTCTGGAACATACGAGACCCTATTCAAAGTCACCACCTTGCCTGATGTCATCTTTAATAGGACCTTTCGAGTTCCTTCCACCGTTACAACAGAAGAGTTTGCCATAAATAACTTCTCATATGTAGGTGCTAGATTATATGACAAAAATAATTCTTTGTTGGAACAAACATGGCATAAAGCACTAGAATCTATCCACCATTGCCTTGGATTTCAAACTAAGTTACATTCTGAGAGCATTGCATAATGATCGTCCATTTCTCCTTTGTATTCAGTCACTTACACAAATGAAGAAAGAAGGGAAAAGGTCAAGGTGAAAGAATATGAGAAACTGGGCGAAATAAAATGATAAAAAGTGGTATGTTTAGCCGATATGTCAAGGAGGGAAAGAAGTCACTAAAGTACACCAAAATATATCCTATCTGACCTTAAGCCTATGTTACGATCTAAGAAGGTCCTATCGTGATCCTAAGAGTTGTATAGCGAACTTAAAGCAGTGAAAATAATTGCAAGCTTAAGGCAATATGCATGAATAAATTGTGAATCTGTTTTGAGATTGAGTGTTAAAAAGTAATCCTCATAATCAAACCTAAATCGTTGTGTGAAAAATAAGGATATTGTTTTGATGTGAGGACACGAGTTGCAATACCGGAAATATTAACACCTCGATGAGCAACTGAAGAGGATAGGTGTTACTGCATGGTGAATATGTGTCATTGTCTGATTCCACATAATACAAGTGTAATAGTGATAGCATGCATAAACATGATGAGACTGATCGGTATTGATAGCCAAATTATTGCAAAAGATAAAACATGAATACTATTGTACAAAGATTTTGTATTGAGTCATAGTGTGTCTCTTGAGGATAAACAACGAATTTAAGTTAAGGGTATTAATATACCGTTGTTACCGGTATTTTTAACACTTTTTCCTAAAGTTTAGTGTGTCCAAAAGACTTTTTATACTAATTTTTATGTAAGTTTCTCTTTATTTGCAGGAAATCTTTCTAAAAGATGAATACGGATGTTTTTGAGAAAAAAATGCAGAAAGTACCACCTACGGAGCTTGTGATGGTCCGTCGTGCCCGAGATAGCTCGTAGGTGGTATCGTAGTGAAGCTGCTGAAGGAAGATGGGGAATTCTAATCAAGTGTGGGATTACGGAATGCGTGACGGACCATCGTAGCCATGACGATCTGTCCTGCTCGTTCGTCGTGAAGATTAGAGAAGTAGTCCAGTACCCAAATTCCGAGTGTTCAAATATTATGGAACGGATACCCCCGACGGACCGTTGCGCCTGTGACGATCTGTCATACCTGCCGTCGAGGGTAATGAAGTTGAAAGTAAATGAAATTGCATAAGTATGGACGATGGAGTCCATAACGGCCCGTCGTGACCACGACGATCCGTCGCGAGGTCCGTCGGCTCTGCCGCATTTTGACAGATTTCCAGCAAATAGAGTCCTTATTTCATTAGGTTTTTGTTTTTAATAAATAGTTTGAAAAACCTCGTTTTTAGGGTTAGACTCTTAGTTATTTGAGCTTATTTCGTGGATTAGACTTGGTGATCATTATTGCACTTTTGGAGAATCTTTAGTCTTCAATTATTTGCAGTAAATAATTGTTGGTGATTTTTGTTGACTAATCAAGTGAACTTTTGAATTTTATTCTTTCTCATTGAAGTAAGTGCATGAATTCTTATATTACATATTTAAATATAGTGATTATGACTATGGGTAACTAAACTCCATAACCAGGGTTGTGGGAACCATATGCAAATAATGAGGTAAAACCTAAATAAAATAACAATTCTAGAATAGTGTCTTGCATGTATTGATAATTCTTTGGCATAGAAGTCTTTTTAACGGATGGCCAATATTAGAACTCGCCTTTATGCTACTTGCCGGACCAAGGAGGTAGATAATAGGAAAAGAATTGTCAACATAGATTTAGTGTATACTATAAAATAGGCTAGTATTGATTGGTACGAGGAAATAACTTAGTCAAATATCGAATATGATGCTTAATATGAGGTAATGGTCAGGAAATGTATAGCAACACACGTAGCCAGACCAAGGTGCGGAGTGAAATTTTCTAGATGCCGGACCAAGGATTTAGAAATACATAACTTATCACTTTGCATGCAAGATACTAGGAAAGAATTGTTATAGTTAGAATTATCAAGTTATGAACCTGTGGGGAACACGTAAACCCTAGTTACATTGATTAATTGATTAAACTCCAACATTTGAAGTTGTTAGATGTTTCCTTTAATTTAGCTAGTCATTTTCATTAATTTAAAAGGAAAAAACCCTCCTTTTTATTGTCTTTACTTTCCTTGGAAATAATTGACTAAATATTAGTAATAATAGATTGAAGTTAAGTCTGAACTATTTTCCTCGTGGGAACGATCCCAACCTCATTAGTTGGGTTCTTTACATGATACGACCGCTTTACTTCATATTTGAGAAGTATGTTTGAGCGTATAAATCTCTAACCCTTAGTTGATGGTACCTAGAACGAAGATCAATCTTCGAGAAGAAACTATGTTCTTGGACTCGATCAAACAAGTCATCTATTCTTGTAAGTGGATACTTATTCTTGATAGTGACTTTGTTGAGTTGACGATAATCGATAAACATTCTAAGGGTTCCATATTTGTTTTTCACAAATACCATTGGAGCGCCCGAAGGGGATATGCTCGGTTGAATGAAATCCTTATTAGTGAGATCTTTTAACTACAACTTCAACTCTTTAAGTTCAGCTGGAGCCATTCGTATAGGGTTCTATGTCGATACCAAAGTCAATATCTCGAGGGGAAGGAACTCCAGGAATATCATTAGGAAATACATCTGGGAACTCATTCACTACAGGCACTAAGTCTATGGAAAGAATGTCATGATCTAAATCCTGAACACTCACAAGATGACACAATAAACCTTGGACATCATTTTATTGGCTTAAAGCTTAGAAATCAAGGAATTAGGACGACTCGATTTGTACCCCTCCCAGACTAACTCTTCTTCATTAGAGGAAACCAAATCTCACAACCCTACTACAACAACTAATGCAAGAATAACAACTATGAAAACAATCCATACAAAGAATAACTTCAAAATCATGCATTAGTAACTTAACCAATATTGCACACATATTTTGGCCACATAATATTATTGGGTAATCCTTTTATACTCTACTAGTTCTTACATTTTCTCCTAAAAGTGTACTAACCACTATAGGATTATGAAAAACTTAAGGGAAAATCTCAAAATTGAGAGCAAACAAAGGAGTTACAAAGGAAAGTGTAGACCGTGGACAAGTAAATCATAAACAAAGGTTGACAAGACTTGCAGCATACCTGTGACGACATCCGAACACTTCTTCTGCTCCTCCCTTCTCTTCAAGGCTTAGAACCGGTTCCTTTTAGGAGGCGCGGTTGCTGCTGCAACCTACGAATTATTCTTAGGCTGAGCATTACCTCAAGCCTGATCTTTTTTCTTTGGGCAGTCCTTAACCATGTGCCCACTCTTACCGCAACCAAAGTAGGCATTTGTGCTCTATCTGCACTCTCCACTATAAGCACGGCCACACATAGCACAATCCTTTCAGGGATGCCTTTAAATAATATCATAAGTAAACCTATCATGTTCAAACTTAACATGAGATCAAATAAGAAGAAATTTTAGTTCAAAGTGAACTATGTAAGCAAAAACATAAGTATATCATATCATTAGTGTTTGATAAGAATGAAGTTTTAACAGTTATTTGTTCATGCCAATAAAGGGAGCAAACACAATGACTAAAAAATTGGAGTATGAATATATGCCACAACATCTTTACATTATGCAAATGATCAAATAATGGGCATAGACAATAAAGATTGGCTCATAAAGACTTCATGCCCAATTTAACAAGAATGTAAAGAGCAACTTTTGAGTAGGGTAGTGAATAATTTCCTTAGTATTTTTTATTACATACTTTAATTCATTATAGCAATAGGACTACAATTAATCATTGCACTCGTAAGTAAAACATAGGATAAAAGGAGATCATTGAACTATACAACCAAAAAAAAAGACTAAAAAATAAACATATTCTTGGAGAGGGAGCTGTCGACATTAAGAGAGAAAAACTATTAAATTTTTCTTGAGTTATTCTAAAATTATATTCATGATTCCAAGTTCTTTTCTTCATAAATCAAATGATTTATGTGCTTTAAATTCATGACAATATATCACATTCATAGCATGATTCATGAATAACGAATTAGGAAAGTGAAGTCACTTTACTTTCTAAAATTAGCATATTTTTATATGAAGAACTTTCTTCATCATGCATAGTCCTTATGTGTTTATTTTTATACATCCATACTTAGTATAACTGTGTACTGACCCATACACTATTTATATTTTTATAGGTACAGGTCCTTGAAAAAGATTTTAGATTAGTTGAAGCTGTTTATACTAGTACCTCTAGACTTTGGTAGGTCCTATTGAGTTCGAGGATGCCTAGGCGTTATCTCCTAGCTTTAATAGAATGCATATAGCTAGTGAATGTTGTCCCTAGTGTCTCATTTCAAACATTAGCTTTTGCATTAAGGCCGATTTGGCAACTTTTCTTGATATTATGAAGTCTTCATATCAATTTCAATCTACTAATAGATGGTTTTTTTATTTTGAGTCGTAAGTATATTGTTGTTGTGCAAGAATTATATGAATTCTAAACACACTTCAATACATTTAAAAATTTTAAATTTTCCGCTAAATTTAACTGTATGATTGTGATGAAATTTTAGAAAAGGCTTGTCTGCGACCTCTAGAGGTTAATGATGACGGTCTCATCTAGGGTTTAAGACTTGTGTGTGAAAAAAATGGTATCAAGCATGAGGTTAAATTACCTAAGAACTAATGCTAAAAAAGAACCACGTTGCGTAGTTTCTAGCTTATGGTTGTGAAGTTCACCACAACCATGACATAGAGACTTAGTGATGTTAAGAATCTTCCCTTCTTCTACTCTTTATTGTGTTGTTTAGACTTTTGACATTATTTGTCATTCTAGAATCTAACTTCCTTTTTGTGGATTCTTGTAGGAAAATGAACACAAGAAAAAACGTAGGACGGAAAGTTTGAGAAGCTGCTGTTGCATGAAAGCAACCTCCTCCTTAAGCCCCAGCTGCTGGAGCGGAAGTTCTTGCCAACCCAGCTATGTTGACAAATGGAGAAGTTATAGCACTACAAGATCAGATGGACCAAGCCATCACTACTCAGGAGCAGTCTATCACAGCCCCGGAAACTAGAGAGGGTGCTCCTAGGAAGGACCCACATCCTAGAACCATGGCTAGAACACTTAGATATTTCACCAGGATGAATCCTGTAGTTTACTTCGGGTACAGAACCAATGAAGATCCCCAGGAGTTTATGGATGAGGTCCAAAAGATTATCTATTCTATGGGTGTTAATGAGGATGAGAAGGCAGAGTTGGTTGCATACCAGATAAAGGATGTTGCTCAGGTATGGTGCAAGATATGCATCGATCACCGAGCACCAGGAGAATTCCCCATCACTTGGGACATTCTCAATACTCCATTCCTGGAGAGGCTCTTTCCCAAATATCATAGGGAGGCTAAGGTTGAGGAGTTCATCAACCTACATCAGGGAGGTATGCAGTCAAGGAATACTCCTTTATGTTTGTTAACCTTTCGAAATATGCTTCGTTCCTGGTGTGAAGTGAAAGGGATTAGATGAGCAGGTTTTCAGCTGGTGTATCGGAGGATCTAGGGGAGAAATGCCGGTCAGCCATGTTAAATGATAACATGGACCTTGATAGGTTGATCCTACATGCACAACACATGGACGAGAGTCATTACAGAAAGAGAGGCCTAGAAGGAAAGATTCCTAGACACTCGGATCAGGCTGCAACTAGAATTGGTAGGAGTTCATTTGGAGTCCCAGAGTGGCCCAAGTTCAATAAAGAGGCACAAACATTCATGTAATCCTACTACTTCAAGGAACACTAATGCCAAAAGGGGACAAGTGTGGCCCCAAGAAAGGAAATGATATAAATGCCCAGTGAGACAGAAAGTCATTTTGTAAGTGTAGTCGTTTGCATGGAGGTGAATGTTAGTACGTTCTAATGAGTGATATAGGCGCGACAATAGTTGGCATATGATCAGGGACTACCCACATGTGAAGAATCAAGCAAAGGCAGATACTTAGCCTCAGCCTTATCCTACTGCTACAACCGAGCCTTCAAAGAGGAACAGATTTTATGATTTGAAAGGTAGAGAGCAACAGCAAAAGTCAGCTGATGTGGTCACTGTTATGTTGCATATCATTTCTTTATCTGTGTATGCATTGTTACATCAAGGATCCACCTTATCTTTTGTTACCCATATAGTAGCTAGTAAATTTGACTTGCATCTTGAGATCTTGCATGATCCTTTTCTAGTTAGTACTCCCATAGGAGAACACAGTACAACTTAAAGAGTATATAGAGATTGCCCATAACTGTTCTTGATAGAGTTACCTATGATGACCTAATAGAATTAACCACGCTTGAATTTGATATAATTTTTGGTATGGATTGTTTCCATGCTACCATAAATTGTGGTGAAAAGGTAGTAAGGTTTCACTTTCCTAATGAGTTAGGGCTGGAATGGGAAGGACGTAGTTCAAATCCAACAGGCCAAATGGTTTCCCATATTAAAGCCAATAAGATGTTATCTAAGGGGTATTTATAACACTTAGTTAAGAATCAATGACATAGAAAATGAAGTTCCTTCCACATACTCTGTGTCCATAGTGAATGAGTTTCAAGATGTCTTTCCGGAGGATTTACCAGGAATCCCTGCTGAACGCGACATTGACATTGGTGTTGAATTAGATGCCAACACCAAAAAAATTTCCATTACACCCTATAGAATTGCACCAGCTGAACTCAAATAGTTGAAGTTGGAGTTAAAAAATCTACTTTATAAGGGCTTCATCCAGTCAAGCATATCCCCATGGGGTCTTCCAGTTTTTTTCGTTATGAAAAAGAATGGAACCCTTATAACGTGTATCAATTATCGGCAAGTCAACAAAGTTACTATGACGAACAAATACTGTCATCCCAGAATTGATGATCTCTTTTATCAGCTCCAAGGTTCAAGTTTCTTTACTAAAATTGATCTCTGGTAAGGGTATCACCATCTTAGAGTAAGACATGAGGAAATTTCTAAGACTTCCTTCCATACAAGGTGTGGTCATTACGAGTGTCTTGTTATGTAATTTGTTTTCACAAATGCACCAGCCACATATATGGACCTTTGCAATAGGGTCTACCATGAAAAACTTGATTCTTTTTTCATAGTATTCATAGATGACATCCTCATATACTCTAAGACCAGAGAAGATCATGAACATTATTAGAGAATGACAATGCAAGTACTCAGGGAACATTAGTTGTATGTAAAATTCAGCAAATGCGAGTTTTGGCTGAGATCAGTGACCTTTCTTTGTCATATTGTGTCCGACCAAGGGGTAGAGGTTGATCCAAAAATGATTGAGTCATTAAAGAAATGGTAGATACGTCTCATTCCTACAAACATTAAGAGTTTCTAGGGTTCAACTAATTTCTATCGCATGATTTTGACGCATTTTCCGCTATTGCTGCTCCATTGAAAACTTTAACAATAAAGAAGGTGCAGTTTGAGTGGCCTGAAACTTTACAAAAAAGCTTCCAATAGCTCAAAGACTGACTCATTTCAGCCTCAATTCTCACATTGTCGAGAAGTGGTGAAGGGTATGTGCTGTAATGTGATTATTCCCAAGTAGGTTTTGGATGTTATCTTATGCAGGGTGGAAAGGTTATTGCATATGCATAAGGACAATTGATAATCCACGAGAAGAATTACCCTACCAATGATCTTGAGTTAGCTGCTTTGGAATTTGCGTTAAAACTTTGGACACATTACTTATATGGTGTACATGTGGATATATTTACTGACTATAAAATTCTTGAGTATTATTTTACACAGAGAGAATTGAATCTTCATCAGAGGAGATAGCTAGAGTTGTTCAAGGATTACGACATGAGTGTCCACTATCACCCCAGGTAAGCCGAATGTAGTGGTCGATGATTTGAGCCGATTGAGCATGGGAAGTGTGTCTCATATTGATAATTAGAAGAAGGACCCTGTTAAAGAGGTACACCAATTTTCTAGGTTAGTTGTACCGCTAGTAGATACTCTAAGCGAGGGTGTTTCAGTTCATTCTAGTTTTGAAACCTGATTTTTTGTGGATCTTAAAGCTGAGCATCATCTCGACCCAGTACTCATGGAATTGAAAGACTCAGTGTTGAGTAAGAAGAATGAATTATTATCCTTAGGGGGGATGGTTTGCTTAATTACAAGGATAGATTGTGTGTTCCCAATATTAATAATCTGATACTTAATATTACTGCAGAGGCTCATGGCAACAGGCATTTCATTCATACAGGTTCAACAAATATGTATCATGATCTCAATGAGATCTATTTGTGGGAAGGTATGAAGCGAGATATTTCTATGTTTGTGGAGGAGTCCCCCTATTGCCAACAGATTAAGGTTAAACACCTTAAGCCTAGAGGTCTTACCCTGTCGAATAAGATCCCAACATGAAAGTGGGTGGCTATTAATACGTACTTTTTCGTTGAGCTTCCAAGGACAAGGAAACTACATGATTCAATTGGACCATTGTTTAAATGATGACTAAGTATGCTCACTTCATTCTTGTGAAGTCTACTTACAGGGCCAAAGATTATGCCAAGCTATATATTAATGAGATAGTGAGGTGGTATGGGATCCCTTTATCTATCATTTCGGATAGGGAATCTCAATTCACTTCTCACTTTTGGATATCTTTCAAAAAGAGCTTGGGTACAAAGGTTAAACTATTACTGCTTTTCATCCTCAGACGAATGGACAAGCAGAACATACCATTCAGACCCTTAAAGACATGTTGAGAGCATGTGTTATTGACTTCAAGGAGAGTTGGAAAGATAACTTTCAACTAATTAAGTTCTCTTATAATAATATCTACCATTCCAGTATGGGGATGTCACCTTTTCAAGAATTGTATGGATGGATATGTAGTTCTTCTGTTGGGTGGTGTGGGTAAAAGAGCCTTCCATCCTTGGCCCTGAGATCATACATGAGGCAACGGAAAGGTTGAGAATGATCCCGGATAGATTGACTAGTGCTTACAGTTGTCAAAATCCTATGCTCATAATAGGAAGAGGGCTTTTGAATTCGAGGTAGGTGATCAAGTCTACCTGAAGATATCACCCATGAATTGGGTGATGAGTTTTGGTAACAAAAGGAAGTTTAGTCCGAGGTATATAGGTCCTTATGAGGTCTTATAGAGAGTAGTTAATGTTGTCTATAATCTAAAGTTACCAAATTCTTTGACTTTTATTAATCAAGTGTTCCATATTTCAATGCTTATTAAGTGTATAGGTGATCTAGCATCCATCTTGCCTGTTGAGGGGTTAGGTATTGATGAGAACCTTTCATATGAAAAGGTTAGGGTTGAAATATTAGATTTCCAAGTGTAGCTGCTGAGGAACAAGAAGATTTCCACCGTAAAGGTGTTATATAGTAACTACCTTGTTGAGGGAGCAACATGGGAGGACGAGGCCGACATGACATCTCATTACCTTGAATTGTTTTGTTCTTGAGGTTAGATATACTACTCCTAAGTTTGATTTTGTTTATGAAACTCAAAATTTTAGTGCATTAGTCAGTTTTTGTATTTTAAGTCCATAACTCTATGTTTTATACTTGTACTATATGAGTTAATATGAGTTTATGCTTGCATTCATGTTGCTATTTCTTATAGGGTTGACATTATTTTTGTGTCGAATGAGTTGTGATGTGTATTGAGTTTAAGTGAGATGGCAACAGAAGTTCCTCAATCAAGATAATCTTTGAGTGATGTGCATCATCCAGAGTAAGTTATGAATCAAATATTCACAAAAAGTAAAGTTTTAATTATGTTGATATGTTTTTCAGAAATACACTTTTTGATTCAAAATAATGTGTAGTGTCATTTGGGGACGATTATTTCTAAAGGGGGGGGGGATAATGTAGCATTCCAGAAAATGTAATTCTGAAATGAATAGACTATTAGGTTTTAAGGATATGTATTGGGGTACATAGGCATCCCAATGCCCAATATTGAGTAATATTGGGCATGTTAGAGAATATTGGCTTAAGGGTCTTGGCTAATTTCTATTTATTAACAAGTAACTTAAGACATACTTTGATATTCAAATGCTCCAATACAATCTTGTTTAGGAATTGTACCTGCAATGAAGTCCCTAAGCTAAAAATTTTGACTTCTTATCTTACACACATTAGGTACAAGGCATCCAAGTGTCAAATCTAGATACTATAACACATGATCATTTAAAATGATCATGTAGATTAAGAAGTGCCCAAGGACATAGTGATGATCCTTGTGAAAGGATGTGAACTTACAAAGTGTAACTACTGAGTGCAGGGTTTGTAAAGTGCACGGCAACACATTTGCTACTGGCCGAGAGACCAAGAAAGCAAACCCCACCCAATTTGGTTAGGAAGGTTAGGGGGCTAACCAATCATAGGTTGTAACTATCTTAGCTAACTAGCAAACTAACATAGGACAAAGATAAATGAACTAACTAGTGTGCCCGAAATCATAAGACCTAGCCGGGTGATACTAGACGACTAGCTAGCTAAAGAAATATCCTAGTACCTAACCTAGGATGGTCCAAAGGGGTTGGTTATGGTCGTAGTGACTTAGGCGTACATTAGTTATTACATTAGTTCACTTAATTAATTAAATTATCAACTTAATTAATTAATTTAATTTATGGTAAAACCTGAGACCCTTGGAAAATTTTCAGAATTTGGCTAAGTCAAATTCTCTCCTATTTTGAGTCAATTTAGGAGGGGCATTTTTGTAATTAGCTAATTGATTTATTTAATTAAGTTAATTATTCTAAGATTAATTAGTCAATATTCACTTCCTAAGATTTAGAGTCATGTTTATCTAGTAGAAACTTAAGATTGAAAATAATTGAACAAACGTAAGGAAAATAGAAAAATACTCTCGGTTCTTCTTAGGTGATTTCAAGGCAATTCTTCATGATTATCGTTCAAAGTACACGGTGATCTTCGTAGTATCAATTCTATAGTAAGTGTATGCCATTAATTGGCAATATTATTTCCAAAATATGTAATATAATTGGGCAATGACTAGTCATACCAATCTTATATGACCGATATAAATTATATTGTTTCTTGTAAGGAAAAATACATGTTAAAGATTGACTTGACAAGATGTAACTCAGTGAACTCATAACCTAGAGTATGTCAATTATTGGGACAAGTCCCAACATACCCTATCTAAATGAACTTGTGAAAATAGTAGCACATTGAATAAGTCCTTATAACATTCATAAATAATGGTACACGACTCCAAATAACAATTAAAAATATAAGGTGAGCAATGAAAACTAAAAACTTATGATTTATGAAATTGACCTGGAATGGGGTGTTAAAGGATGCGAGACAAGTCTCACTTGCACCACAATAATTAAGTAAAAGATACTCACAGAAGAGGGTGTTAGAAATTGTGAGAAAAGTCTCATTCACACCACAATGATAATGTAATATTTACATTTAGATTCTTCAAGTATAGAAGTGGATGACAAGTTATCAATTGAGCAAAGCATATTTTATACTACAAGCAAGCTTCCATTGTGTATGAGTAAACTCTAAAAGTTGTAATGTATAATAAATTGAGCTAAGCACCGCTAGACTAGTACTGAGTTTGTGCAAGCTCATGCAAGCCTCATGAGATGATACTACCACCAAGGTGGATTAGGGTCTCCAAATTCTCCTAGACTTTAAACTTTATCACCACATAGGTTAATAGGTAGTGGATCTACCTAAGAAAGCTAGGAAGTATTATATTTCACTTTGACCGGTGAACCCCATCTTGTCATTGTAGGAAAGACATTGGGTTTCATGTTAGCTCACATGATCTATGTAGGTTAAATGCTAAAGATTTCTTTAAGAAGTAATAAAGAAAGAAAGAAAGAACAAGGAAGATTATGGGTGTTTGGATAGGATGACCAAAAGGTGAGGTTGAACTATGTAATAATGTAAGTCCACCTAGTCATTGCACAAAAATATCCCAATGGAAGTCTTAATAGGATATTTTAAGTCAACCTAGCATGTTACAAGTGAACATGAGATCAAACAAGAAGAATTATAATTTAAAAGTGAACTAAGCAAGAAAAAGCATAACTATATCAAATCCTAAGTGTTGGATAAAAATGAAGTTTTAACAGTTATTGGCTAATGCCAATAAATGGAGAAAAACATAATGACTCGTCAATTAAAGTATTAATATATGCCCCAGCAGCTATATATTATTCAAATGATCAAATAATGACCATAGCCAATAAATATTGGATCATGAAGACTTCATGCGCAACTTAACAAGAATGGAAAGAACAACTTGTGAGTAGGGTAGTCAAATCATTTCCTTAGTCTTTTGGATTAGTAACTTGATTCATTTTATCAATTGGACTACAAAGAATAATTACACTGGTAATTAAAACATAGGATCAAAGGAGATCATTGAACAACACAACATAAAAGTAGAAGACATTGAAAAATAAAATGAGTCTGGGAAAGGGTGCTCTTGGCCTAAGGAGAGCAAAAATATAAAATTTTGCTTGAATTTCTCTAAAATTATGTTCATGATTTCAAGGTATAATGTTCATATAGAAAAGGAGTTGTGTGTTTTAAATGAATAAAAATATGTCATATTCGTACCATGATTTATAAATAACGAATCAGGGCATGTTGCTATAGGAAGAATTTTCCTTGATCATGCATAGTCCTTATATTTTTATGTGCATACACCCAACCATACTTAGTACAAGTGTGAATTAACCCATATACAGTTAATATTTTTATAGGTGAAAGTCCTTGAAAAAGATTGAAGATCAGTTGAACCTGTTAGGACTAGTATCTCAAGACTTTGGTAGGTTCTCCTAGGTTCGAGGATGCCTACGTTTTATCTTCTAGCTTTAGTAGATTAGATATAGCTAGTGGATTTATTTCCTAGAATTTCCTTTTAAAGATTTGTTCAAGATTTCATATTTAGGCCGGTTTGACAACTATTAAGTATATTGTGAATTCTTCACTTTAATTTTTCAATCGTTTAATCGATGGTTGTTTATTTTGAGTTGTTAGTCTATCACTCTTATGCAAGAATTATCTGAAGTCTAAGTAAACCTCAGTAAATTTAAAAAGTTTTATTTTTCCACTAAATTTAATTGTATGATTGTGATAAAAGCTAATAATAGGCTTGTCTACGACCTCTAAGAGATTAACGACGCCGGACTCATCTAGGGTGTAAGACCCGGTTGTGACACTAGACGCTCACACATGACCTAGGATCACAATGACCCTAACCTAACCCTTCTGGCATATCTTTAGTCTACTTAATTAAACAGATGTAAAGAAATATCATGTCGAAGCTAAATAATCTTGGAAATAAAAATGATGGGGAATACCATATAATATTTGAATACATAAAAGTAAGAGTTTGAATAAAATTAGGAAGTCTAAAGTAAGGCACTAGATGAATCTAACTATGTGTTAAATAAATCTTATAATGGATAGAAATGTTTGGAAATTACCTGACCTATGTCTCGAAAAATTTATACAAAAGCGAAAAGTAAGAAGGATAATCATGTCATTTGTGCTCGAAAAATAAGGACTCCCAATTAATTATTCTTAAGTGAATACCGACAAGCAATCTATGAATGATCTTACGTCTGAAAACATGAACCTTAATCACGAGAAGATATAGCTCAGAGTATGTACTTGTACTTGAAAGGTGCTGAGCATGTATGATAGAGTAAAGTTGCACAATAACATAACTCAACAAGTAGAAAAACAATAATATGTGTTAAGGGTAATTAGATTACTAAGAATACTGCACTTGGCTAAAGTGAATGCAATGACCAATTAATTACGTACAACCTTTAAAATCTGAGATGTACTTATAATATGGTCAAAACAATATGATCTGACTGAACTATGAGAGCTTCTAATAACTTACATAAAGCCATAAGAGCTAAATATGGAGTCACGTGTATATGCACCATCCCTAGGATAAAATTTAACATGCAGAGGTATAGAGACATTCTACCGTGATCATTATAACAATGACCACAAAGGGGACTTGCAACCTACAGAGCATGTAGTTCTCGGACAAGGGGTGACTAACTCTTGTCCACTCAGTATTAAGCTTCTCCTATTTATTTATTATCAAAACTTATGACTGATGTTTTGTGATACTGGAAAACTCAATGTATTGACTGGCAAACTATGAATACAAGATTAATGTATTGATAGTAATGCATTCAAAAACTGAGGCATGTTAATAAGCATAGCTGAATTTGCTGACCTAACATGTACCATTCATAAATTAAAGAAATACATAGCTAGGGTTCTTTGTTTTTGTATGAATCAAGGAAAAAACTATAGTACAACATGGTAATATAATTTGAATCATTAAAAGTATCTAAAAACTAATAATTTCTAACATTCAAGAAACTTTACGTTCAGAAGATAGTATGTGAATCAAGCTTCTACTAGAAATAAAGGTATCCAAAGGGTAAAAGGAACTCATTAGTTAAATCACACATACTACTTTACAATTCCATGGAGAAATATGGCAATTTCAGTCTGGAACTAATGAAGACTCGTTGCTTTCTTGTGAAGGGTTTGGTTTCCTCTTTCTCTCCACTACACAATATTTTTAATGTTTTTGTGAATGAACTGCCATAGGTAAGTTGAAATTATGTTTCTAGGCTAAAACAAAAAATAATGTATTTTATGGGATAAACAACGTAGAATAGGGGCCCAACGCATAAGACCACACCAAAAGACCGTAACTTAACTATTCTCGGCATCACCAACAGATTGGATCGACGGACTATCGGTGGACTGATAGTTCATGAATAGATACTGAATTTTTAGTGTCTAATCTGTAGACCGTTACTTGACCTATGGTGGATAACTTAGGGGAGGGTTGCATATGCAAACCACGGACAACCAGTATGGTCCTTGGGTGACCCTATGATCCTTGGGTGCAAATCGTGAGTCACAACCATGGATTGCACCTGCAACTTTTCCAAATCTGCAATGAGGTCTATTTTCTAATATGGTGTCTTATAAAAAGGCTACCGAAAGGAAAAAGATGAGGATACTCTCCCTTCGTGACTTTTTTAAGTACTAATCCACCCTAGGAACACATAAACAGTAATCTCCCCCTTTGAAGAAACCCTCTACCTTCTGCTGTAAAACTGAACCTTATGGCTTACAGAATATACGATCACTTCAATGATTTTCCTTAACTATTGCAACCAAATATATTTTGATCTATTTAGGAATATCAAACCACCATCTAATGTGTCTATAAAACTTACTCCTAAGATAGCAAGCCGATGAACTTTGTTGTACTCATTCTTTCCTATTTTCCTCAACATATGCTAAAACACCCTTTAGATAACCTCTAAGGCCATAAGGTAATGGAAAATTTGACCTATAGGCACTGAGCTACTACCTTTCCATTCAAAGACCTTCTCATTGGAAATTAAAACCAAACGATCCTACTTCTACAATCGATTGATACATAATATTAATCTAGAGTATGTATGCCTAGAATTCTATCAGAATCTACCATTTTTTACCCTACAAGATCTCTTAAGGTTACTTTCTAAAAGACTATGACAAGGAAATCTATGTTTCATTTGCAAAAAATTCTCTAAATTTATAGAAACCCTAATCTTAAACATTATATAGAGTATCAAGAATTTGAATAAATTATATGGACCTAATGGGTTAAAGGAACCCACTTGTGAAATATTACATACCTGGTGACGAAATCTATAGAGAAATCATTCAATATTAGGGTCAGAATTTTGAAGAACACTTCTGCTTGTTCTTGGGAGTTGTGTTGACTCTTACTCTTTCATTTTTCTCCAAGTTTTGATGATTTTTTGGCAATGAAGGTTATGAGTAAATATGAAAATGTTATTAGGATTAAAATAATTAACGCGACTTAGTCTAGACATAAATATCCGACATTTATGTGCCTAACTCATGGTAAAAAGAATTGAATGACTTTAACATAAAGGCTTGTAAAGGCCACCAATGAAGTGAGTTAAAAACTATAGGTCAACCTACAAATCGTAGGTGGGGTCGTCGGTCAAGTATGCCTGATGGAACTTTACTAAAACAAGCTATAACTATTTACTCAGACATGATAATTTTGCAAAGTCGTTGGCATTGGAAATTGGAGTCAATTATCTAAAATTTTGCAGGTCATTATATACCTTATTCCTTTGCTAAGTGTTGCGACAATCACATATTTATTCAACAAGAATTTCCCTCTAACTAGCGCGTAAACTTCACCCCGGTCCATAGACCCAACCACAATTTATACCGGTCTACCGTTGGTAGGATCCAAATCCATAAATATTTGGTCATAAATGGCGGACCCCACCTACAGACCGTGTGTCTTATCAAGGAACATCGGTGTCTTTCATTATTTTTATTTTCTCAAAACTAAGGTTTTGCATTACCGTTATGAATAAGATAAGATAGAGGAGCTAAATATTTTATCTTCATAATCTTACAAAAATTACCAATAAAAATTAGCTGACAATTTTAATCTCTATTGATAAAATTTTTTTACCTATCCATCATACTAAATAATAAATTATAATTATGAATTTAACACTTTTGATTTCTGGTAATCGATTTTTGTAACCGCATTAATGCTATAATAATTATTTGCTCCTTTGAGATTCTAGTACTATTGAAACCATGCATTGCCGATATTTTCATATACTTTGTAGAAATTAGAAACTTATTTCTTTTTTATTTGGTGCGAGCTCAAATTAAGCTATACATTGCCCGAGAAGAACATATTGGGTGACCCAAACCGCTCATCAACTACTTACGACATAATTTTCAAATCTTTTCAGTATTGAGATGTTGGCACAAGAAGGCGAACTCTCATTATATATCAATTTTTTAGTATATATGATAATATTTTAATGTCATACCTCAATTAACTCGAGGCCAAAATGATGTTCATTATTTTAGTGACTTAAGACACCTTTTTGTTGTGATGCTAAATTAACTTTGAGTTATCGTTTAACCTTATAGACTTATAGGTAAAAGTTATAATTATTATGCTGACAGGGGAACGCCTTCATTAAAATTCGTTAAAATTATAAGTTGGACAAAACATAGGTTAGTTAGTTTAAAGAAAGAGCAAATTTAAAAGGATTATGTTATAAATACATGTGATATGTATCTTTCAAACATAAAATCACTCTGTAACACCCATAGAAAAAACAGAGCAAAAATTAGTTTTTTAGAAAAATCAGCAGGTGCTACCAAAGGTGGAATCGATGGACCGTAGCCTGAAACATGGTCTGTCCTGCACAACCATCGATGGGATTAGAAACTTTAAAAAACTTTAGCCTAGAAAAATTGGTTATGTCTGGACGATGGACGGATTTACGGTCATCAGGTCAATCGATGGTCCGTAGTTTGTAATCGTCGATCAAGACTCCCTTAAACCACTCTTTGACAAGAGCTATGGATGAACAGCATGGTTCGTAGGTTGACCTAAGGTCCGTAGGTCTAACTGTAGGTAGAAAATTTGCAACCAGTTAAGAGGAAATGTAGTTGGGTCAACTTAAAATGATTATTATCTTAGACAAAAATGAATTAGGTCTCCCAAGACCTACCCACAGATAGATAATTGAATTATCTTTCCATAGCAACCAACCTTGCTGAAATCAGCCCTCCGAGTAAAAAATTTTGCCCATTTTAGTAATGGCTTGTAAAAGAGTCCTCCATAACGGACCCAACGACGGGGTGTCGGGCACACGATGAACCGTCAGTCCTAGCCATCGGGAGGCCCGCCAATAACCTTCCAAAGGGTCTTTTTGATCTTTACAGCTCAGTTTAAACCCTAAATTATGACGTTTTGACCCTAAATCATCATATTTTAGGCATTTCAAGACTTGAAACATAATTAAAATGTATCCAAGTCAAATCATTAAATAAAAACTTAGAAAATTAGAAGCAAGAGACGAGAAAAAAGTTCAAGACCCCTAGTTCAAGAACATCACAAAGTCCAGCAGTTCTAGCCACGAAACATAAATATTTTTCAATGGATTTCATCACAAGGTATGTGGGAATTCACTAGGGGGTTCCTTTCACCCATTTGGTCCTTAGTTTAACTTAGTTCTTGTTTCTCTTATCATGATTAAACCTAGGGATTCTATAACATTGATATAACTTAATAAATTTATTAAATATATGTTTCAAATCAGATTATCATGTTATTACTCAGATTATCGCATGAATTTCAGAACCCTAGCTTTGTATTTCTTTAGTTATTGAAGTACACATGCTAGGTCATATATTTCAGACACTTCAAATATACATGCCTCATTTATAAATGCATAATTATATGATTAATTGTTGCATTCTAAGTTTGCATGTTCAGTTTCAAGATATCAAGTAATTAAAGAAATTCCGATGTAATCAGTTAATTTTTACAGAATTCATTGGGAGTAGCATAATACCGAGTTGGACTAGGGTTTAGCGTACCCAATAGTCCCAGAACTACTAGCAAAGTAGGTTGTAAGTCCCCTCTGTGGGCAATCAGTTTAGTGATCATGCCAACATGTCTTTATACCTTTGGCAGGGTATATTGGATCCTTTCGATGAGGCTTATACATCGGACTCCACATTTAGCTCATGTGGTTTTGTTATCAGTTATTAGTAGCTCCCATAGTTCAGTCAGACTCTCTGCATTGACCATTTATCTGTATATTCAGTATTCATTTTTAGCATGTTATAAATTGGTCATTGCATCCAGTTAGCTCGGAAATCATCACATCACGTTCAGATTGCTATATTTATTTTTGTGCTTGTTAAGTTATGTTTTATTTCAGCTTTACTCTATCCTACATGCTCTTTACCTTTAAAGTACTTACGCATACGTGCACTAAATTTTCTCGTGATGTAGGTTCAGTTTCTCAGCATCAATATCACGCATAATTCGATTTCTTGATCTCCAGTTCAGCAGATTCAGTGGTGAGTCCTCATTCTCCGAGAAGAACAATCATGAGTTTCATTTCAGTTTTTAGTCATTTAGTTTCAGTTTTGTCTAGATTTATCTTGGGCTTGTCCCAATATTTCTGGTCTAGTTTACAAGCTATTTTAAAACATAGTTACATTCAGCTTAGTATTAAGTTAATAATTCTTTTGTATTAAACTCATTGTTTTCAAATATCTCAGTTATAGAATATGGTATGCCCCATCTTTTCATTTTAGGTATGATTTAGCTTCCACAACAAATTATTATCTTTAGTATGCTCATGATCATGCCAGGAGGTGTTAGGTTTTGGAGCATGATTAATATATATCACTGTTTACGTGGTATAACCTGCAATATCCTTATCTAAATTTTAGGCTTTACTATTTATTCTCTGTAACAAAGAATACTCTTATTTATTAATATAAATATACCTCACTACCGTGGAAGTTTACTTACAGGGTGTTACCACGAAATATTAGGTTTTCTTTTTCTCACTCTAGATCTCTCCTCTCTTTCTGTAGAAAATCCTTGTGTTCTTCATCATCTTGTGTGTGTGCATGAATTTGATCATAACAGCTGGTATCACAGCTAAGGAGATTCAACACAATCACTTAAGATGTACAGTTCAATGATTTGAATCGAGATGTTTCATGGATCCAATTTAAGTTTGTGGAAGATGCAGATCAAAGATTATCTTCACCTGTAAGATCTTCATGAACCGTTGACCGTGGTGAAGCCGGAATCCATGACAGAGCAGAAGTGGAACCTTAAGGATCGCCAGGCTCTAGGGTTGATCCGGTTGACATTGTCAAGAAACGTGGCGTTCAACATAGTGAAGGAGAAGACTACATCCGGTCTGTTGAAGGTACTATCAAACATGTATGAAAAACCATCGTCAATGAACAAGGTATATTTGATGCGTAGATTGTTCAATTTACAAATGTCTAAGAATGGATACGTTTCTGATCATAAAAACTAGTTCAATATGATTGTGAGTCAACTTAATTCTGTGGATATTAATTCCAAAGGTGAAATTAAGGCGTTGATTATGATGTCATCTCTGCCCGAGTCTTGGGATACTGTTGTTTCTGTGATTAGCAGTTCCCGTGGATCTGAGAAACTGAAGTTTGATGAAATCTGTGATGTTGTTCTTAGCGAAAATATTCGCAAACGAGAAGTGGGAGATTTATCGGGCATTGCTCTCAACATTGATCAAAGGGGAGAAGTAAGACGAAAGGCCAAAATCTACATAGTCTATCAAAATCAATTAATTGAGGAATATCCCTGAAAAGATCAAGCGTGACTTGTTGGAATTGTGGAGAAAAGGGCAGTTTTGGACGAATTGTACAAAGCAAAAGAAGAAACAAAAAATTAGAAATTTGGAGATGACAATGATTCTGTAAATTAAGCAGAGGACATAGCGGATGCTCTAATCCTTAGTGTAAACAACCCGGTTGAATCATGGATATTAGAATCTAAGTCATCTTTCCATTTGTCTCCAAGCAAGGTGTTGTTCCAAAATTTCAAATCTGGAAATTTTGGAAAGGTGTATCTTGCTTACAATAAAGCCTTGGTAATTGAAGGAAAGGGGGAATGTTTGCATAAACACCACCTCGGAAACCAATGGACATTGGACGATGTCAGATATATTCTCCGGCTCAAGAAAAATCTGATCTCTGTTGGTCAGTTGTATAGTACGAGATATGAAGCAGAGTTTGGCAAAGGTTCGTGGAAGATTGTGAAAGGTGCTATGGTAGTAGCTCGTGGCACTAAATCTGGAACCTTTTACACCATTGCAGGGTGTATTAATATGGCTGCTGTTGCTGAAGGTGCTTCCTATTCATGTCTGTGGCACAACAGACATGGACACATGAGTACTAAAGGAATGAAGATGTTGGTTGCAAAAGGAGCATTAGAGGGTCTGAAGTATGTTGATATGGGTCTTTGCGAGAGCTGTTTTATGGGCAAACAGAAAAGAGTAAGCTTCACAAAGACTCCTAGAGAGCCAAAGAAAGTGCGATTGGAAATGGTTCATACAGATGTTTGGGGACTCCATTATCATCACTTGGAGGATCCAGGTTCTATGTTACCTTCATTGATGATTTCAGCAGGAAGGTATGGGTTTACTTCTTCAAGCATAAGTCAAACGTGTTTGCAACTTTCAAGAAATGGAATGCTAAGTTGAGAATCAGACTGGTTTGAAATTCAAATGCCTAAGGTCTTACAATGGAGGAGAGTATGACAAATTAGAGTTCAAGGCATTCTGTGCAGCAGCGAGTATATCAAATTGATGAGACCAGTTCCTGGTAAGGCAAGACATAATGGAATTGCTCAGAGGATGAACAGAACATTTAATGAGCATGCAAGGAGTATGATGATACACTCTAGGCTGCCCAAAACATTTTGGGCGGATGCTGTGAGCACAGCTGCATACTTGATCAACATGGGACCATCAAGTCCTTTAGGGTTCAAGATTCCATAGGAGGTGTGGAGAGGAAAAGAACTCAAGTACTAACACTTGAGGACTTTTGGTTGCACTACTTATGTTCATGTTGATCCAGAAAAGGAAGACAAGTTTGATGCAAGGCTGTGAAGTGTTACTTCATAGGCTATGGTTCTGATTTGTTTGGTTAATTTTTTTGGGATGAAAAGAACAGAAACATCCTGAGACATTGTGACATGACATTTGATGAGTCTTTCTTGTACAAGGACAGAGAGCAGAAGGTTCTAGAGATTACAAAGCAAGTGGGAGTTGAGGTTGAGTTGGAGAAGAGTAACCCTAGAGATGTCGAAGTAGATACTCAACCAACTCCTACGGAAGAATCTGAGGTGGAGCAAGTTACACCCGAGCAGGTGTTAAGGAGATCATACAGAACCATCAGGGCACCAGATAGGTATTCACCTTCATTACACTATGTATTGCTGAATGATGAGGGGGAACCAGAGTCTATTGATGAGGCCCTACATGTGGAGGATTCGATCTAGTGGGAGCAAGCCATGGGTGATGAGATGAGGTCACTTGAGAAGAACGACACTTGAGTGTTGACTGAGTTACCTGCAGGAAAGAGAGTTTTGCTGAACAAGTGGGTGTTCAGAATCTAGACTGAACCAGATGGCAAAAGAAGGTTCAAGGCTCGTTTAGTGGTTAAAGGATATTCACAAAGAAAAATTATTGACTATGCAGAAATATTTTCTCCTGTTGCGTAGTTAACCTCTATTCAAATTCTGTTGATTATTGTTGCATCGGAGAATTTGCATCTAGAGCAAATGGATGTAAAAATAGCATTTTTACATTGGGATCCTGACAAAGATATCTATATGCAGCAACCGGAAGGATTTGTGATTCAAGGCAAGGAACACATGGTGTGCAAGCTCACTAGGAGCTTGTGTTGACCTAAGCAAGCACCAAAGCGGTGGTACAAGAAATTTGACTCCTTCATGATCAAGAGTGGATTCTTCAAAGGTGAAAAGGATCCTTGTTGTTACTTAAAGAAATACACTTATTCATATGTATTTCTAACATTGTATGTGGATGATATGTTGATTGCAGGATGTAGTATGAGGGAGATTAACAATCTGAAGACAAGATTGTCTGCAGCATTTGACATGAAAGAATTGGGTCCAGCGAAGCAGATTTTGGGGATGAAGATTTCTGGGGATAAATTTTTTGGCACTTTTAATCTATCTCAGGAGTTCTACATTGAGAAGGTGCTGAGAAGATTCAGGTTTAAGGATGGTAAACCTAGGACTACTCCATTAGCAAATCACTTTAAATTGTCAAGGGAGCAGTCCCCAAAGACTTCACAGGAGCGTGATCATATGGAAATTGTTACATATGCTTCAGCAGTTTGTAGTTTGGTGTATGTTATGGTTTGCACTAGACCTGATATAGCACATGCAGTGGGAGTTGTTAGCAGGTACATGGAGAACCCTAGGAAAGAGCGTTGTGAAGCTGTGAAATGGTTTCTGAGATATCTGTGAGGTACATCCTGTAGATCACTTTGTTTTGGCAAAGGCAAGGTGTTTCTACAGGGTTTTTTAGATGTTGATCTTTGTGGGGATGTTGACTCGATCAAGAGTTGATCTGGGTACATTTACACCATATGTGGAACAACAGTGAGTTGGATGTCCAGGCTTAAGAAGTGTGTTTGGTTTTCATCTACTGAAGATGAGTATGTGGCAATAGCTGAAGCTGGGAAAGAGATGATATGGCTGGCAGTAAATCTTGAGGAATTTGGGAAAGAAGATGAGAGAGAAGATTTTTTATTCAGATAGCCAGAGTGTCATACAGTTGGTGAAAAATCCAGTCTATCATTCAAAGACAAAGCACATAAAAAGGTGATACCATTTCACTCGGAGGGCAGTGGAGAATGGTGATATGTGATTGGAGAAGATAAAGGGGGCAAATAACCCCGCAGAAAAGTTGAGGGAATGCGTTGATGTTGGGAAACTGCGTTATGTAAAACCATGGTAGGTCTTATGTATTTGTTTCTACAGATGTTGCGGTGCGGTAAAGATGTTGATGATGAAGAGTTTTTTTCATTGAGAATGTATTTTTTTATCACTGATTCAGTATCCAAGTGGGATATATGTTTGGTTGTGGAGCCTGATTAATATATAAAATTGTTTACGCAGTTTAACCTCCGTGGTGATGTTGCCAGGGGGTTATGGGAGGCGGAAGCCCCCATATCCGAAGGCGGGGATTTATTCTCTATTTATTCTCATTAAAAAAACATACTCTGATTTATTAATATAAATATACCTCACCGCCGTGGAAGTATACTTACGGGGTGTTACCGTGAAATATTGGGTTTTCTCTCTATCTCTAGATCTCTCATCTTTTTTTCTAGAAAATTCTTGTGTTCTTCATCATCTAGTGTGTGTGCATGAATTCTATCCTAACAGGAGGGTTAGCTTGGAATCACTTGTGGTCCTAGGTTTCGTCTCCGCGTCTGGGGGTAGCTCGGGGAGTGACACCCTCATATTTTGCAACCAATCAGAAAACTAAAAAAACACAAGTTGATCAACGAAATCTTTATCCAAACATTTGAAAATGTATCCATCTTTAGGAAATGCTCAATTCCACCATTTTTATAATGGTTTAAAACATTCAACAAAACTTGCTCATTAGACATTTTATAACCAAAATATTTTCTGTAAGGGGATTTTGTCAATTTTTCATAAAAAACATAGTGGATCTAAGCAAGGTGTATTAATTTATTTTTTAAATTGATTGTCCGAAAAAATGGAAATTCCCTGATACAATATATATGTAATTTATTAAAGACTAAAGTTTTTTCTCTTAAAAAGTAGAAATGGAAAAGAGAAAATAAGTTCATATAATACAAAGCCAAAATTTCAGCACAAACACAAACATAACAAAGTAATGACTAAAAGAGGAGAGAAAGGAGTAGGTTTCCTCATTTATGTGCTACTTTGCCATGTCCATATTGCATGAGCTTTTGAGAAGCGGGGGTTTTCAGATCGAGCAATGATGATGAGTGTTGAAATGAGACTTGCACGATTAGGCAGGTATGAAGAACTCCAAATAGCTCTCACAGTATTCATGTGAATAGAGAGAGAGGGTGGGGAGATTAGTAAGACAGTTCAATTTTAAATGATAGTGAATAAATTAAATATAAAGATAAGTACACACATAAAAGGAATGTGCTATTCAAAATACGAAAAATGTGCAAATACCTACCAAGATATTCCTCCTATAATTTGAAGCATTAAAAAAAACTCATAGCTACCAAGTCATCATCCATGTCTTTTAAACAAAAACTTAAAGCCCACATTTTTATCCATGATCCATCAACATTTAACATTGCCGTCAATAAACAATTTAAAAAGAAACTTTTACATATAACTGTACTAACTAATAGATTAACGGAAAATCTCAAAATTTATGCTTTTCTTCGCATAAAGATAAGATAGGAATCTACAAAGCTTTCTCCTGATTATTCTTACATTGGTGGTCTTTTTTAAATGTAACCAACATAATTAACTAAGTAAGAACAATAATCGTCTCTTTTAAACATATTTTTACATATGATTACATGAGCTGCTTAATTTTATCATATAAAGACATCAAAGGGATGTCTAACTTTGACCGACAAACTAATTTCAAGCAAAGATTTAACTACAAATATGAAAGGAATATTGTTTTCAGATCTACATAGATCTCGAAGGAGAACCAAGTACATTTTGTAGTCATATATAAGTTAAATAGTGTTCTAAAGGAAATTAATCATTTAGTTAAATTCTTGGTGTAATTTTATTTATTAATTATTACTTATAAACTTAACATGGGAAATTACATGAATATTAAATTGAGTATATTGATATATAAATAGAAAAGTGAAATTATAAATCTGTAGTGTAATGATTTAAATTTATTAGGGTAAGAATAAATCAAATTAATTATTTTAATTATTTCCATAATAGGAAGCCTCAAAAATGTTTTTTAACAAAATGAACAAAGAATTACTTGGACTATGCAATTGTATTGTCTAGACTTCTAATTGAATATGTGGGAAATAGTAAATCATTGTAATTATGCTCCAAGATCGATTGAAAAACATGATGCAATGAGAGATGGAGTGAACTAAATCATAATAGGGTTTTTAAAGATGATACAAAGTGAATTTAACAGGTTATGTTTCGATGACATTTGTGAGACAATAGAGTGCCTCTTGTGGAATCATCCCAACCACAACTGGTTGCAACCTTTGAAAAAGCAAGGAAAATAAGGAGCATATTCAACTTCGACAACCACCCTAGCAGACAAATTAGAGCTTAAAGGTCATATTGGAACCTTAGAATATTTTCTACTTTGTTTTTGTTTTTGTCTTTTCATTTTCTGGTCTATTCTTCTTTTCGGATTTGTTATGATGGCTGGTAATTATTTCAAGTCAATAAAGGACCTTTATTCCCAATTTGGATTTTCTTAAAAATTCTGGTCCCTACAATTCCCAATTAAATTAGAACTAAGAATCATATTTCTATTGAAAAACGAAGAGGTACCTGTATTTTTCTTGTTTTCCCAAAAAATACTAGGTTTTCTACTACTTTGTGGATTGGGAAAAGTACACTATAAATTAGGATAATCCTAATATAGAAAATAGATGAATTAGTTTTCTATCATACTCGTTTACCCATGTATTGAGAGATTTCGGATGTGAAGTTTGTAGCATTATAGAAGAATTCAAAGTTGTTGTCTATCTTGTGGATTCCCTTGAACGTATGTTTAACTTTGGATTCGCTTGAAGCTTTTTGTTCATGCTTCAAGAGATAATTATTGAATAAAATTTTTATGTGATCTAGCATTATTTAAAATGCTTAATTATAAAATATTGGTTTTTATTATTCGTGCAAGTTGTAAGACAATAGTATGCTTCATTATATATATAGTTTTTCAACGACAAACTGCCAAAATATTTAAACGGCACCCTCCCTAACATAATTATAGCCATGAAGAAAAAATATCTAAATTATAAGAATATAGTATGTTTGTTATTTTCCTATTTCTGATATTTCCTTATTTTTTCTAATAAAATTATTTTGAGTTTCTAACAGAATAACGAGTATAAAGTGTAAAAATTTCATACTTTTGGACTAAGTACATCCAATAGGAGTAACATTCAAGAAAATATACGCGTCTAGTGAAGGGTCTATTAAATTTTAACAAAAGGTGTTGGGGGTAAATAGGCACCGCAATGCCTAATGTTCAAAAATTTTGGGCATATAAGAAAATTATGGGCATAGTAGAAAATATTGGCTTAAAAGGGTGTTAGCCAATTTTCTAAGTATTAACAAGATTGTTTAAGAAATGTACCTGCAATAAAGACCCTCTGCTAAAAAAAATTCCCTTAACTCCAAAATTAGGTACTAGCTATCTAAGTGTCAAGCCTTAGTACCATAGCACATGATCATTTGAAATGATAATGTAGATTAAGCAGTGTCCAAGGACATAGTGAGGATCCTTTGGACAATAAGTAAGCATTCCCAAATAAACCATAAATAATAGTTAGTTATTAAATTACAACCAACCCATGTTCTAGAACATGGGCAAAGCATGTGGCAATCGGCAAAGAGGGGACAAGCCTAACCGAATTTGGTTAGGGTAAGTGGGGGGGTGGAGGAGAAGGCATGCACATTAGTTCAATCATGTGGGGCCTAGCAATATAACTAATTCTAGACTCTAACCTACTTACCTAACTAACTAACTAACCTAGGACAAACCGAAATAAACTAACTAGTGCAGACGACAACCGAAGACTTAAATTGAGTGACACCAACCTAGTAACTAGCTAAAGAGACAACCTAGTACCTAACCTAGGATTGTCAAAAATGTTGGTTATAGTCCGAACTAATTAGGGATACTTTAGTACTTAATATAGGTTACTTAGTTAATTAATTTAACAACTTAATTAATTAATTTAATGGACCGAAACTGAAATCACAAAGCTATTTCCAGATTTCGATTAAGGCAACCAAAAGACAACTTGTTACCTAACCTATGATTGTACAAAGGGTTGGTTATAGTTCTATAAAGTTAAGGATACTTTAGTAACTACCCTAGGTTAATTAATTAATTAAATTAGCAGCTTAATTAATTAATTTAAAAGGTCAAAACCAAAATCACAAAGCAAATTCCAGATTTTAATTAAGACAAGAAAAAGACAACCTAGTACCTAACCTAGGATGGTAAAAAAGGGTTAGTTATGGTTCCAATAAATTGGGGTACTTTATTAATTACCCTAGGTCCCATAATTATTTAAATTAACCATTTTGTTTATTCATTTAAAGGGCTCAAAAAGAAATTCTTTTAGGAATAAATTCAGATTTAAGTAAGTGTTGTGTTTTTCCAAGTCTAGTAAATCTAGGAGGGGATTTTCAATAATTAATTAATTTGTGTATGTAATTAACTTATTAAGACTTATTTTAATGAGTCAATTTCAGTTACTTAACCTAAAACTCACGATCAAACACCTCAGAGAACACAACGCTAAAATGAATGAAAGAAAGAGCCAGAAAGTTCATAGACGTTCTACGCCATTTAAAGGTTTCTCCAAGTTTTCGTTCAAGGTGGTTTTTGTATATTATGTTCACATAAGCTATGGGTTTCTCTCCTGGAATTCATTCTACAAGAGTAATTTCCTTCGGACGATTCATAAGATCTTGTAAACTAGGGTTGTTCACATCTTTCTCTTCTAACATCCTTTCCCAAGTATTCTTGTACGATTTGAATGTTGAATAGGTTAGAGATCATGTTGTTGGGATACGGTGCTGGATGATCTTAATGTGTAGGGTTCTTGAATTATGAATTTTGATTGAACCTACGAATTTGTAATCGTATGAAGTTAAATGTTTCCAACATGAATTAAGAATCGAGGATGTCTTAGTTAAGTCTGTAGATGCTTAAGTGATGATATGTTGGTCGGAATGTGCACTTGCTGTTATTGTGACATCATAAATATGTTATATTCATGAAATGATAATATGATGATGTCCAAGAGGTTTAAAAATTTATCCCTAAAGTCATGAACTAAGATTGGTTCAAAGGAATTCCATGAATTCACATCCTGAGTGTATTTCTTTTATTATGCCAATAAATGGGCTAACAGTACATTGTCCCAAAAAGGATGCATGCAACTGACTTTAAATTTATGTTACATGTTAAAATTAATTTCTAATTGTTCATACAAAATAAATTTAAATATGAAGACACGTAAAATTGGCTTATGCCAAGAAAAATGGTTATGTAGTTTAATATCCAAGTGTTTAGGCCACGACCAATCATATGCCAATCTTCGGTATCCAGAGTAAAGAAATGACAAGATAACCACTTCTAAACTAATTCAATGAACCCATATCAAAGAGCATGCCATCCATTGGGACAACTCCCATCATTTTCTACAAGAATGATATATGAGTTATGAAACTCATTAAATGAAAAGTTCATCGTCCATAATCGATTATATGAACCTACTACACTAAAGTAAGGATGTAACGTGAGTAATAACATAACTAAAGATGTCTAGTTTAAGAAAAAGTTACCAGAATGAGGCGTTTCAAAAAAATGTGACAAGCCTCACCTACACCTAAGCTACTATGTTAAAAATACTCACTAATGAATGTGTCAGAATGTGTGAGACAAGTCTTATTACCACCAAATATGTTATGTAAGGACAGTTTATATTTCATAAATGTAAAGAAAAGGATTACAAATCATCAATAGAGTAAGTAAATCCCAATCTAGTAAGCTTCCAAAATGTTTGAGTCAAATCTAAAACATAAGAAGATAATGAAAATGAGAAAGCACTGATAAACGATTTATGAGCATATGCTTGCGCATGTAAGTCTACTTATAAAAGGCTACCACCGAGGTTTATAAGTTGTCTCCTAACGTCCCTAGTCTTCAAAATATGTTTAGCCAACATAGGAACTAGCCTGTGGTTTCCACCTAAGAGAGCTAGGAATTTTTCGATCTCACCTTGGCTAGTGAGATCACCTCTTTTCGGTGTGGGGTAGACACTGGATTTCATTTTTATCTTACATGATCTATGTTGGTTAATGCACAAAAAGATGTTTTGGGTTCATTATAGCCGTGAGCCACCCCTTTCTGTCTGGGGTAACCATTTGAGATGGATTTTGCTTAGCCGAGAATCACCCCTTTCGGTGTGTGGGGAAGACCTTGAATTTCATGAGTAGCTCACATGATCTAGATTCAATTGAACCGATGAATCACCTCTTTTTGGTGTGGGGAAGACATTCGAATTCATGTTAGGTTGCATGATCTCACTTGTAAAGATTTCTCTAAGAAAGCAAGAAAGAAAGATGATTGAATGTGTGTTCAAAAAGTGAAATATGAAAGTAAGATCTTAAGCGTATGAATTGTCAATATCAATACAAATGAAGTTTCACCATTTAATGGGCATAGACAAATAAGATTGGCTGATAATGAATTCGTATATGATGCCAACAAATGGGAGTAGAAATATAATACCAAATTAAAACTTCATAACTTCCCTAACATGAAGATGATGAAATAAGTTTAATTGCCAAAAGATACTAGCTTATGAAGTGTTAATGAATATATATAATGTAATATATGACTCATTGTATGTATATTAAAAACATTCCTTAGTACCTCGATAACTTACTTGTTTCGTCCTGGGTATGGATTACAATAAATCATTACACTTGTAACTAATCGTAGGACCAAAGGAATTATTAGATTACACAATAATAAGAAGAAAAAGACTGAAAAATAAAATTTGTAAAGAATAGAGCTCTCGGGTTCAAGAATAGTGAATTTAACTAGATGAATGTGATGAATGCAAGAAGCAGCTTGTCTGCGACCTTTGAGAGGTCAACGAGACTGGTTGTTATTCGGGTTCAATAATCCAGGTCGTGAAAATATAGTACCTGAGCATGAGGTTAAATTACCTAGGAACTAAAGATCAAAAGTACCACGTTACGTACTTTCTAACTCATAGTTGTGAAGCGCGCCATAATCATGACTTAGAGAGTAAGTGATGTTAAGAATCTTTCATTCTTCTACTCTTTATCATGCAGGGTAGAGCTTTGACAATCATACTAGAATCTAATTCCCGTGTTGTTGATATGTGTAGAAAATGAACATGAGGAGAAATGCAGCCAAGAGAGTTGGAGAAGCAGTTGCTGGGGGAAACCAAGCTCCTCCTCAATCCCCATCTGATGGAGTGGAAGTGCTTGTCAACCCAGCTGCGTTGAAGGATGGAGAAGTAAGAGAAGCACTAGTTCAGATGGTCCAAGCCATCACCACTCAGGCACATGGTATGACAACCCAGGCCACTAGAGTGGGTGCTTCAAGGAAGAACCCATATGCTAGCACTATGGCTACCAAACTGAAGTACTTTACTATAATGAATCCCTAGTTTACTACGGATCAAAGACCAATGAGGATCCTCAAGAGTTCGTGGATGAGGTCCAAAGCATTTTGTGTGCCATAGGAGTTGATGAGGAGGCGAAGGATGAGTTGACTGCATATCAGCTCAAGGATATGTCACAAGTTTGGTACCAGATGTGGGTAGATGGTCCTGCATGAGGAGATGTCCCTATCATTTGGGATGTTCTCAAGACTTCCTTTCTGGAGAGGTTCTTTTCCAAAGAGCAACGTGAAGCCAAGGAGCTCATCAACTAAAGAAAGGGAGGTATGTCTGTCAAGCAGTACTCCTTGAAGTTTGTTAAACTTACAAAGTATGCTTCTTCTCGGGTAGAGAATAGCAGGGACGAGATGAGCATATATGTGACTGGCGTGTTGGACGATATAGTAAAAGATTGTCGGGCATCCATGTTGCATGACAACATGTATCTTGGAAAATTGATGGTGCATGCTCAGCAAGTGGAGGAGAGTTCATGAAGGCAAGAAGACTAATCCTGCGAATCAGACCTTATCCAACAAGGGTAGGGGCTAATTTAGAGTGCAGAACAGGCGTAAGTTCAAGAGGAAATCAGGAAATACTTTTTCTTCTAAGAATAATATGCTAAGGAGAGCAATGATAGAATTGCCCAACGTGATTGAAAGTCGTGTGATAAGTATGGTCATTAGCATGGAGGTGACTGTTTTTTAGGTACTAATGCCATCTATAGGTGCGGCAAGAGAGGGCATATAGTCAGGGATTGCCTGGATGTAAGAAATAAGGCCAGGACAGATGCTCAACCTTGGCCAAATCCTTATGTTGCAGCCGATCCCCCTAAGAGAAACAGGTTCTATGCATTGAAACAATTCGAGGAACAAGAGAAGTCCACAGATGTGGATACTGGTAACTTTCTTGTATTCTTCTTCTTTTTTATGTATTAGTAGATCTAACATCTAATTTGTCTTTTGTTACTCCTTCAGTGTCTCGTAAATTGGACTTACATCCTCAGATCTTACATTAACCGTTTCTAGTAAGTACTCCCATAAGAGACAGTGTTAGGGCCGAGGGGCTATGTAGAGAAATAGATGGCGTAGTGGCAAGTCCCTTTGAAATTATGTTGGGTGTCATTAGGTTCAAATCTTAATACCAACAAGATGTTATCGATGGGCTTAGGAGTCAATGAGAACCTTTCTTACGAAGAGGTTCCTGTTGAAATTTTAGATCACCAAGTGAAACGGTTGAGGAACAAGGAGGTCGCCAACATGAAAGTATTATGGCATAACCTCCTTGATGAGGTAACAAAGTGGGAGGCCAAGACCGATATGAGATCCCGTTACCCACATTTATTTTGTTCTTGAGGTTAGATAGACTCTTCCAAAGTCTTGTTTTGTTAAGAAACTCTATGTTTTTAAGGGCGTTAGTCAATTTTTGTGTGGTAAGTCCATAATCGTGTGTTTATTACTTGAACTTTATGAGATAAAATGAATTGATGCTTGCATTCATTTTGTGGGTTTTGTATAGCATATGCATGATTTTTGTGTTGCCTGAGTTTTGATGTGTATTAAGTTAAGCGCTAACAAGAAGGAAGTTGCTCATTCTCATATACGAAGCTTCATATAAGCTTGAGTAATATGATTTGTCCAGGGTAAGTGTGTATCAGAAATTCGCAAAGAGTAAAGTCTCAACTATGTTATGGTGTTTTCAAAAATTACCCTCCTTGATGCAAGATGAAGTGTTGTGTCATTCAGGAACGAATGTTCCTAAGGGGGGATAATGTACCATTTTACAAAATATATCAGTCTAGTGATGGGCCTATTATGTTTTAAGAGTAGGTATTGGTGGTAACTAGGCATCCCAAACCACAATATTCAAAAATATTTGGCATATTAGAAAATTATAGGCTTAGTAGAAAATATTGGCTTAAAAGGAGTTAGCCAATTTTCTAAGTATTAACAAGCTTAGTCAAGAAATGTACCAGCAATAAAGACCCTGGGCTATAATCCATTTTTCCTAATCTCCCAAGTTAGGTGCAAGGATCATTTAAAATGATCATGTAGATTAAGCAGTGCCCAAAGACATAATGAGGATAATGGGGACAATAAGTAAACATTCCCAAATAAACCATAAATAATAGTTAGATATAAATTACAACCAAACCATGTGCAATCACATGGACAAAACATGTGGGAATCGTCCAAGAAGGGACCACCCTAACCGAATTGGATTATGGTAGTTAGGGGGAGGCGTGCACATGCGTTCAACCATGTGGGTCCTATATTTCTAAAAAAATTATAGACTCTAACATACTTCCCTAACTAACTAACTAGACTAGGATAAACCTAAACAAACTAATCAGTGCACCTGACAACCTAGAACTAAAATAGGGTGACACTAACCTAGAAACTAGTTAATGAGAAAACCTAGTACCTAACCTAGGATTGTCGAAAAGGTTGGTTATGGTCCTAACAACTTAGGTATACTTTAGTAATTAACCTAGGATACTTAATTAATTTATTTAACAACTTAATTAATGAATTTAAATGGACAAAATCGAAATCCCAAAGCAATTTGAATATTTCGGTTAAGCAAGCAAAGGACATCATATTACCTAACTTAATATTGTCTAAAGGGTTGGTTATGGTCCTAAAAACATAGGTATACATTATTAATTACCCTATAATACTTGATTAATTGATTTAGCTGCCTAATTAACTAATTTAAAAAGGAAAAACCAAAATCACAAAGGAATTTCCAGATTTCAAGACAAGAAAAAGACAACCTAGTACCTAACGTAGGATGGTTCAAAAGGTTTTTTTATCGTTCCAATGACTTAAGGTGAATTTATTACCCTAGGTACCTTATTTAATTAAATTAGTCAATTCATCAGTTAAATTAGAGGGTTCAAAACGAAATTCTTAGGAAAAAAATCAGATTTAAGTAAGTGTTATGTTTACCTAGTTCTAGTCAATCTAAGAGGGGATTTTTAATAATTTATTTATTTAATAAAATTATTAATATTTAGCTGAATTAGAAAATATAAGTTTCTAAACCTAAAACTCACAATCAAAAACTCAGAGAACACATTACTAACACGAATGAAAGAAAGTGGCAGAAAATTCATAGACGTTCTACGCAATTTAAAAGTTTCTCAAAGTTTTCGTTCACGATTGTATTTGTAGATTAAGTTTTACCTAATGTATGGGTTAATATGCTGGAATTGTTTCTCCTAGAGTACTTTCATTTGGACAATTCATGAGATCTTGAAAACTAGAGTTGTTCCTATCTTTCTAGTTGAACTTCCTTTCCATATTATCCTTGTACGATTTCAATGTTGAATAGGTTAGAGATCAGGTTTTTCGTATGTGGTTTTGGTTGATATTAATTGTTAGGGTTCTTGAATTATAAATGTCGAATTAATCTATGAAATTGTAATCTTCTGAAGTTAAATCTTTACAAGGTAAATTAATAATCGAGGATATGCTGGATACGTCCATAAATGTTTAAGTGTTGATGTGTTTGTGTGAATGTTAACTTGTTTTTATTGTGACGTTATGAAGATGTTATATTAATCAAATATTAATATGATGCTGTCCAAGAAGTTTAAAAATGTTATCCCTAAAGTCATGAACTAAGATTTTCACATTTTGAGTGTATTGCTTATCTTTGGCCAATAAATTGGCTTACAGTACATTGTCCCAAAAAGGATGCATGCAAACGGATATAAATTGTTGTTAAATAATTAAATAATTTTCTAATTGTCATACATATTAAATTTAAATATGAACACACATAAAATTTGCTTATGCCAACAGAAATTGTTATGTAGTTAAGTATCCAAGTGTTTAGGCCAAGAACAATAATATGCCAATCTTAAGTAGTTTGACTAAAGAAATGACTACATAAGCACTTATAAACTAAGTCAATTAAACAATATACAAGACCATGCCATTCATTGAGATAACTCCCAACATGTTCTACAAGAATGATATATGAACTTGTGAATGTCATTGAATGAAGTTCTCATCGTCCATAATCGATGATATGAAGCTACTACACTAAAATAAGCAAGTAACCTGAGTAATAACATAACTAATGATGTCTAAGTTAAGAAAAAGTTACAATAATGAGGTGTTAAAAAGAAGTGAGACAAGCCGCACTTACACCTAAGCTATTATGTTGAAAATACCCACGAATGAAGGTGTTAAAACGTGTGAGACAAGTCTTATTAACACCAAAAATGTTATATAAGGATAATTCACATTTCATCAATGTAAAGAAAAAGATGACAAGTCACCAATAGAGTAAGTAAATCTCAATTTTGAAGCAAGCTTCTATAAGGTTTGAGTCAACTCTAAAAGATAAGAAGATAATGAAACTGAGTTATGAGCATATGCTTGCACGTGTAAGTCTCATGGGATGACGATACCACCGAGTTTTATAAGTAGTCTCCTTAAGTTGATAGTCTTCGAACTATGTCTAGACAACATAGGATAGTGAAATCACCTCTTTTCCTTGTGGGGTAGACACTATATTTCATGTTTGGCTCACATGATTTATGTCGGTTAATGCTCAAAAAGATGTTCTTTGTTCACTATAGCTGTGAGCCACCCCTTTCGGTGTGGGGTAAACACTTAAGATGGATTTGCTTTAGCCGGGAATAACCCCTTTTAGGTGTGGGGAAGACACTAGATTTCATGTTAGCTCGCATGATGTTACTTCTAATGTTATCCCTAAGAATGAAAGAATGATTATGAAATGTATGTTCAAAGTGAGCTATGAAAGTAAGAGGTTAAGAATGTTAATTGCCAATATCAATACCAATGAAGTTTCAGCAAATAATGGACAAACCAAAATAAGATTTTCTTGTAATGGCTTCTTATATGATACCAATTAGAAGGAGTAGAAATAGAATATCAAATCTATGAAGATGATGAAATAAGTGGCATAGCCAATGGAGACTAGCTTATGAAGTGCTAAATAGATAATGTAATAAATGACTCATTGTAAGGATAGTGAAAACATTGCTTAGTCCTTCGATTATTTACTTGATTCATTGTGGGTATGGAATTACGTTGAATCATTGCACTTGCAAGTAAAACATAGAACTTGAACAACACAATAAAAAAAGAAAAAGACAAAAAAAGTGTCAAGAATAGATCTCTCGCGTTCAAGCATCGCAAATTTAACTAGATGAGTGTGATGAATGCAAGAAGAGGCTTGTATGCGATCTCTGAGAGGTCAACTACGCCGGTTGAAATTCGAATTCCAGAATCTGGGTCGTGACAATAAGCTTCCCAAATCACAAAAAAACCCAGATTTTCCTAATTACAAAAATTCAAGTTTTTCATTACTTTTGGATATATTCATTTGTGGTCCAGTAATTGCAAATAATAAATTGTTTGATGGGAGAAATGTAGACGAGAGTAGAGGGGATAAGGTTTGAAACAGGTATCCTAATTAAACTAAATTTCGACATAAAAAACTACATGGGAGCAAGAATAATATATTATGGAATTCAGGAAGATGTACTATGAAAATTCCAATTTATTCTACAAATTTCACATACTAATTGACCTTCCTGAGTTTTTTGATCATTATGATATAAGGTAAGGTAAAAGTTTTACAGGTGAAAATATATCTAGGGAGGGCGCAAAATTTACTTTACCTAAGGATATACAGTTTGAGAAAGTACACAGTCCTTTCTACTTCTAACAGTTCAAGAAGATGTTAGATCATTTTCTACATTTTGGAAAACTTCATTTTCGGTCTGGAGGCATGATTATTGTCTTTCTGATCTAGATCATTAGCTAACAAGTGTCTTTTCTGGTAGAATATCGCTCAACAAAGTATCACGATCTATACGAGTATCAAACAGGTATCAATTGGTACTTATTTGCCACAGTGTTAGACAAAAGTATTTATCTCATATATTCCTTTCATCCACTGTTACCTTCTTTCCATAAGACATCCTCCTATAATCTCATGATTGCTAATCAGGCCACTACTACTGAAAAAACATTGATGACATTAGAAGTTTCAATTCCATTTTTTTCAAAATGAGACATAATGTCGGGATTAGATATTCCTTATAATATTGTTTAAAACATCTAAACTGATCCAAGAATTCTAAATCATTTTTTATTCTTTTCAAATTTTGTATATACCTTTGTCATGGTATTTCCATCGATCATTGAATCATTAGAAGAACAGGTATCAGTCAGATGAGGAGAACAATAGGTGACTCTGCTCTTCATTATTTAAATATAACTATAATTTGTTATTTTTAGGAAATTGAGCACATTGTTGAACATTCTAATAGACATGGTTGTTGTATTTTGAGAAAAACAAGTTCGTTTATTTTTTGCGCATTTCAAGAGATGAATTCCAATAGATGAAAGATTTTCGCATTGACAAGCCAAGATGTTTGGGGAAAATTTAATTTTAAATTTTTTTGAAAATATTTGATCGAACCTTTTATTTTTTTAAATAAAAACAAGAGACTTCCACTTAGAAATTAACATGGAAGTGTTTAAATAGGACATATAATTTCCTTGACAGATTAGCTGTGATATGAAAACCAGATAAGATTCCTTTTAATAATGATCTCAGAGCTCAATTGGGTGATTATTGTTTAGTGACACTCGTTTCTAAATTTTGTAATGAAATTACAAGTATGGTCAAGATAATGTATTGCATACGCCAAATCTTTTTATAATAGTCATTCTTTGAAATATGGTTAAGCTACTCTTCTCGTGTATAGCCTTATCTCGAATGAGATTAATGATTAAAGCCTTAAAGTTCAATTAGTTTGTACCTTTGATAATAATTCTTACAATGTCATCAAACTTTTCATCAATAAACGCATGCTGACCAATGATAACATAATTGGAGGACACAAGCTAATGTTAGGTTGAAGCAACACATGGATTATTCAATTGTATCCATAAGTGCAACATTGTTTTACACATTCATGTTTGTATCATACTTGTGAATATCATCATTATATTTTGAAGGACACCATACAAAAAAAATTTGTTTGCTATCGTTCCAATCTTCAAAGATTATAATATGGCCATCCGGACCTAAAACAAAGTTGTTTTATGTATGGAAAACCCTTCAAAAACTACTTTCTCTATCATAAGTTCCAACGACTATGTACTTTCTCAAAATTGCTACAAGGGTGAGTAAACCTTGAACCCTCCCTAGCCATATATCGCTACACTACTAATCACTATCACTCAGAATTTCCCATAGTTGGAAACATAATGATAAATAAACTTGGGAGGGTCAATGAGTATAACCTTTTCTTTCTTTTTATGAAGAGCAAGAAAACTCCCAACTTTTCTAAAAATATAGACAATAATTCCAATAAACAGATGGACTACCGTAAGGTAAGGACATGATACTATTGGTTGTCAGTTGAATTTCTCTCCACAAGCCATATCTCTCTATTGAAAGTAAGGCAAATATATAGAACTAGTTGGAATATTCAACCAGGTTACTTATTGTTACAAATTTATATTGATTTGCATTAGGGTAGTCAACCGTTAGGTCTATTTTTTCTAGCTCATTTCTAGGACCATTAACATAGGTAATCAATTGACGCTATGTAATTAAGGGTTTGAATATAGAGTCAAAGAGAATCTGACCATTACATGAGTTAAAAATCACTGCGCCAAAACATAACATCGTCATATAATGAGTGATAGCGATTAGGACATATTCTAAAATTGATGGTTTATCTCTTGGAATGTACTAAATAGACGAGTTGTGTAAAAGTTACTTTATCGCGTAAGAAAAATGTCATAAAAATTCAGGATGAGATATCCTCCTTTTAAAATTCATTGATAGAACTTTACGGTGATTTATTAATATCAAATCCTAAATTGAGATAATCATTATAACTGTATCATTCAGCATTTTTTTGATAGACCAATGTAATCCTCTACTCTATTGGTGTTACTAATTCCCTTAATTGTTTCTGTTCTCTTTTCAAGTCTATAAAGGAAGACAACAAATGTTATTCCCTAAAATAAGTTGGTTTTAAATAGTATAAAACTTTATTAGGGAATTCGTTGAAGTGGTTCAAAACATTTAACTGCACAAGCAATGAACTAGATATAAGGAACTATAATAAATAATTCTGGTTAAGAGATTAAAACAACAATAAATTTGGCTAAGTTTTGGAAGGATGAAGTCGACAAGGTTGTTGGATTTGTAAAGTTGGTTAAATCAACCAACTATTTGAGTTCAAAGATCATCCCCCTTACACTTGACATAAAAGCGCGATGTTTCAATGAATCAGATTATGGTGACGAACAATTAAATATGTGAACATGTACAAAGGGTCTATTATTTCATTGGCTTGAATGAGGAGCAGCTTGATGGTACGAACTTTGTTGATATTCTCTTGCAGTTCTATGGTATGAAAATTTAATTTAAAAATTTGCGTTTAGCAATTGGGTTGACATCAAAGAACAATCAGCATACAAACTTGATTTTTCTGAGGCGGTATCTTTGCAAATTTATGGCATGATGAAGGGCAATGATGAATTTTGAAGTGAATTCATGAAGTGTTGAAGGAAAAAGACATTCTTTATGCTGAATTCAATCATCCGTTTGTCCATTGTTGGTTCTAGAAAAAATCATGAGGAGTCTTCCAAAGTGAAAATTTCCGAGTCTAAGGCATGTGGAGGCAGAAGGAGTGCCAAAAAACTCGAGAACTTCTTATGGGATATGGAAAATAGTAATTGCAGCCCATGTATGTGATTAAGATATGATGTCAATCACTAATATATATCTTACTAGTGATGCAATAATGTGGTGGCGTACAAGAATCGATGAAAAAGAAAGTGTTGAACATCCTAAAATTTATTCGTAGGAACTTCTAAAAAAATGGGTTGTAGTATCAATTTATCCCTTGCATTGTAGGCTAGATTTCTAGGGACTATTTCAAGACATTATGGCAGACAAAATCTATTAGAGACCATGACAATGAATTTTCTTCTTCGATTATGGATATTAAACATATGTCCAAGGAGTATAAATTTCATAATTTCCTTTATGGAGTACATAAATGGACATATAGTTAAAAACAAAGGCAAAGCATTAAAGATCTTCCTTGTCCAATTGCGACGGCAGATGCATAGGCAGATTTTCATTTAGGAAGAGATAATGCAGAAATTTTTACGTTTCTTTATGTCTAAATGGAAAGAAAAAAATTAAGGATTTTAAAAAAAACATCCCAATGTTGAATAAAAGGTCAATGAAAAAGAAAAAAAGGAGGTTGGATAGTCTAATGGCGTAGAAAAATGTAGGTTTAATGGATGAATTAAGAAACTGTACAAAATGGGCAAAAAAATTTTATTGTTTCTTTTATGAAGTTGATGATGTAGAACCACATGAGGATCCCGTAGCATGTGTTAATCCTATAAGTCTGTTGTTTGATGATGTTGAAGTATCTCAATATATTTCATCGCGGGCGATAAAGCAAACTGGTGGGGGTGGTCTATTCGATACCTTAGATAAGAAACTCAATTAAATGGCAACATTGATAAGGTATTCATAATGTTAACCTTTTCACTTGAATAAACGGCTCGCACGATCAACACAACAATGAAATGGAATTGATGTCACCGTGGGATGAAGCTGTGTCATAGATTTGTGACCGTGGCATGGTAACAATTAGTGGGAGAAATTCAAGGGTGAAAATTCTTAGTATAGCAGTATTAAACATAGGAGCAGCTCATCCAAAAGGAATGTAATGTCAAAGAAGACAAGCGGTTACAGAACATATGCGAAGCATATGACCAATGGTTATAAAAAGTTTAGAATTATCTTATTTCGTTTGGAACTTGTTTTTGGCACCTTATTTCAATTATTTTTAAAATGTGAAGTAGTTGTGGGGGCCAACCATATATGATATGATCAGAGTAAAGACAACAAGTGTTTTTTTTATTACGTCACATGTCGGGAGTTGGCTGCACATAAAGTTATAACTGTTTAGGTTGCCGTGGGTGTAATATCGGGATTTTATTGTTCTAAATATTAGGGAATACTAATTAGAGTGTTAAATATAAGTTCATTTATACGGTAATCTAAAAGTGCTAAGGTTGGCACAACTTGAGAGTGTTCTGTATTAATTTTATTAATGCATGATTGAAATTAAATTTTAATTAAAACTGGTTGTCTTTGCCTCAATTTATATTTTTCGGGGTTTTATTATTTTGTTTCTTACTGTTTTATGTTTTTTAAAAACGTCCCAGAGTTAATCTCAACACGTTGCTGCCTATTTTTCCATGTTAACACTTAATTTGTCTAAGTATTCGGAGGCTCAAGTAAACAAGGTTGTTGTCTGCCTAAATTAAGTTAAATCAGTGAACTATTAGATCAGCCCACTTACACCTTCCATGTATTCTTTTATGGTGAATGGGGGAAAATGGTTATTTCGTGAAAAAGTGAGGAATTCGATAAGGTGACACATTTCGCCCCTACTATTTATATTGGTTATGGAGTCTTTAGATAAGGTCATAAAAATTTTGAGTGGCTTATCAGAATTTAGATTTCATCCAATCTTTTAATAATTTAAGCTTACAATATGTTTATTGTAGGAATACTACTTAAGGAACTCCTATTAATTTATATATTATAGGTTTCACAGTGAGTACTTTTCATGTAAAATACTTGGTCCTACCACATTCCTCGAAGTACTGACGCAAATAAGACCCATCAATTACTGGAAAATTCAATCAAAGGACCAGAATGACAATGGGAAGATACTATCATATGGTAACATATATATTGCAGATGGAAGCAACATATGATAATTTTTAACTTTTTTGGCAAGTAACAACAATAAAATATTGCATAAAAGATAATACATACTTCTTTTACTTTTATAGGTTGAAACGTACCTGCAAGTTTATTTTTTTGTTGAATTGTTGTTGATCACTATTATGTTAAGTCCATGTTTCCGAATTGTTTTTGGGTCGAAACTATTGGGTAATAAATTATTTTGGGATCCTAAGTGTTTGGGGGTGGGATCCATGGGAGTTTGGGAAGGTTCAATTATGAAAAATGAAGAAGAATGTCGGAACAAACGTTGGAGATATGTTGGGGCGCCGCGCCTCTAATGTGCCTCTGCACAGAGACTTTCACTCAGGGTTTTGCTCGCTGCTCTTTCATAGCGCCTGAGGACCACCTATATCGAAAAGGATATGGTTCTCTGCGCCTCTCAGAGCGCCAAGACCCCCTCGAAACCTCATTTTTTCCGTATCTTTTCGTACTAGTTCCTAAGTGATGTATCCTTCATTCTTAGTTTATTAAAACAGTCTAGAGTACATATAAACATCATGAAATCATCCATCAACATGATATCATGATCCTTGAATCCATAATCCAATTAAAGGAAAGTTAAAAGCAAAGTCAAGGAAGTTAAGAGCCAAATCTAGGAGTTAAGAAGTGATTCAAAGTAATTTTATCAAGTTTTCTAATGTCTTTCACAAATGTTATAACTTTTTTTTAAAATACTTAAAGTTCAAGTCAAGGAAGAGTAAAGGGTTGACTTAATTTATCAAAATCTATAAGGGAACTAAGTATTCCATAAGAGTCAAAGTTTCAAGTAAGCAAAGAGTATCAAGTTGAGTTCACTTTTCAAGAATTATTAGGGAACTAAGTAGTCCCTAAGGATTTAAAAAAATATTTCAAACTTTTGAGAAGGAAGAGAATCTAGACTGCCACAAAGCCTATGGCTAGCTTTAATTGAAGAAAGAGGTAACTATGCTTTCTAGGATAGTTTTTTAATAAAAATCTAATTTTTAAGCACTTATCCCAAACCACAAAATTAGTGTGTTTTTAAGCATAAGAGTCAGTATATTTTTGGTAGTAGTATTGAGCACTGATATGCGGGAGAGTTAGTTAACTCACAGCCCCCATAAACCTTGTTAGTCACCATGGCTTGAAAAGAATCATATGCTTTTTAGACGATTCCTTTTCACATTTTTCTAGTGGATCCATTGGGCATATCAGGTCCTATAACTTTGGCCGGTATAGGATGTGCTAGAAGCATGAGGTAGACCGTTGTATCATCATTCTAGCTCTTAATGATGGTTGTCGGTTAGAGAATCACCCTCAAGTTTAAGTTGTATTTTTATCCACATCAGTATTGTATTTTCATAATACATCCGTATTGTATTTTATAAACATCTCAAACATTATTGTGTACTTGTATCTATATACTCATAGGTTTAAATATGTTTTCACTCAACATTTCATTATATTGCATTTACTTTAACTATGTATATTAAATAGTGGATCATGAGTTTAATAGAGCCAACATAAATATTCATTATTACTTCTTTTTAAGCTTAAGTTTTTTTTTAGTTTTCCAACTCACATACTCGTAAATTTAAATTATTGATGCCAGTTGTCCTGCATTGTTTTACGATGCAGACGCACGTAACTAGGATCAGCATGCGGCAATTCCTTGATCCTGATTGAGCACCAGAGTCAGTGGTGATCCTCCTTGCATTCTGGAAGACATCCATTTTTTTTTTGTTTTTAGTAGTTTACTCCTAGGATGTTGATGGGGTCTATCCCAAGAACCCTCTTCTATCAGTTTAGAGGCTTCTTACATTCTAGTAGTTCAGTTTAAAGTTTATTGTTGCATGTTGAGACTTAAATGTTATCATGGCTAGATATTATATGAAATACTTTCCTTTAAGCATGTCTTTTTTGTAGTGTAAGATGAGTTTAGTCTTCTAGTGACTTATGTAAGCCAGAGCAGTGGTTCACTTAAGGGCCATCAATTGTCTTTGAATGCTAGTCTCGCTAGGGTGTAGGCCTGGGGCGTGAAAAACATGATATCATAACAAGATTTAAAGTGTCCTAGGGAGTCTATGAAGTAATTTTAAAGTGTCCTAGGGAGTCTATGAAGTTTATTCTGTAGAGTCTTGCGCGCCACATATATGATTAAGAGGCTACAACATTTAGGAATGTTTCCCTTCTTTCATGTTTCTTTCGTGCGAAGAGTGTATCTCTTAAATCTCTCTCTCTCTCTCTAATTCATATTTTACACGTATTTTCTCATATCATCATGCCTTTGAGAAGATCATTCAGAGGTCGACCACGAAGGAATGTTGATAAATTAGAAGTTCCGAATGCACCAGAGGTGCAACCCCAAGGAGAGGTTACCAATGCGTATTCAGGGAAGTTATCCAGATGTTAAATTTGATGTATATAAAATAAAGTGTGTGGCTAGAACCTAACTTTATTAATGGAATGATGGTAGAGCCGAGGGTGCAATATGTCCAATTTGGGCTTGCTTCGAAAAAGACTTCTATGGGAGGCTCTTTCATCGCAAGATGAAGTAATCCAAGGTTAGGGACTTCCTTACTCTGAAAAAGGACTCCATGAGTGTACAAAAGTACAGGATGAACTTCACCCAGTTATCTAACTATGCTCCAGAGATGTGAAAGATATAAGGAGAAGAATAAGTTTGTTTGTTGCATTGTTGGGTCGTACTTCAAGTAATGAAGGTAGGTATGTCATATAGATAGGTGTCATGGGTCTCAAGGCTGATCGTATATGTTCAACAATATAAAGGAGAGAAGGTGAAGGATAGAGAAGAGTATCGAAACATGAAGGCCAAGACATGGAATGAGTCAAGCCAACACAAAGGTGGTTCAAGACGACCACAATTCCATAAACCAAATAGAATGCAACATCATCTACTACTGCACTTGTATCTAGAAACCGAAGTGAGTATAGTGGCCACAATTCACAGAACTTCAAGGATAGGTCGGCTTCGTCTCAAAGTAGTGTGGATCAAGAAGGTACTAAGCCACCTACCTTCGCCAAGTTGGTAGGGATCATTCTAACATTTGAAGTGAAGGCATCATAGTTTGTTTCAAGTGTGGTCAAAAGAGTCACTTCATGAGAGTGTGCCCCAACGATAAGCAATGGGGTGGAAATCCCAGCAATAGATCTCAATCTTCATCAGGTTCTCCACCAAATAGGGATGCACCTAGGGAAGCTTCTTCTGGTACAGGTGGAGGAACAAACAACTTGTATGCTCTTATATATAGCCATGGACAAGAGATAACTCGCCCAAAGTTGTCACTGGTATGATTTGAGTCTTTCACTTTACTACTTATGCATTATTAGACCGAGGAGGTAGTTTAAATTTTGTAACTCCTTATGTGACTATGAACTTTAATACTTCTCCTAAGCAACTTAGAGAACCAATTAGTGTATCCAAATCTGTTGGTGAATCCATTATAGTTGAAAGTGTCTATTGTGATAGTCCTGTTTTCGTTATTCACAAGAGTAAAATGGCTGATCTAATAGAGTTAGACATGGTAGATTCTGATGTCATTCTAGGTATGGTAGGCTCCTTGCCTATTATGAATAAATAGATTGCAGAACTTATATTGTCAAGTTTCAGATTCCTAATGAGCTAGTCATGGAGTGGGCCAGTAGTCCAGCAGTGTCTAAGGAACGCTTCATTTCGTACCTTAAGGCAAAGAAGATAGTTTCTCATGGGTGCATCTATCACTTATTAAGAGTTAATGAATCAAGTGTTAAGGTACCTTCCTTTCAATAAGTTCCTATTGTCAATGAGTTTCTAGAAATCTCTTCTAAAGACTTACTTGGAGTCCCACTCGAAATAGAGATACACTTCGGTGTAGACAACATCCCAGATACATCTACTATCCCTATTCTTCCATACAGAATGGCACCAGCAGAATTAAAAGAACTAAACGATCAGCTAAAAGTTTTGTTATATATAGGATTTATTCGACCGATTGTCTCACCTTGGGGCGCTCCGGTCTTTTTTTTACGAAGAAGGATGGATCACTTAGAATGTGTATAGATTACCTTCAGCTGAATATAGTGGCAACCACGAATAAATATCCTCTTCCAAAGATAGATGACCTTTTTAATCAACTTTAGGGTGCTTCTTTCTTTTCCAAGATTAACCCTAGATCAAGATATCATGAAATGAGAGTAAGGAAATGTGATATTTCCAAGGCATTTTTTAGAACAAGGTATGGGCATTATGAATTTTTGGTTATGTCCTTTTGTTTGACAAATGCACCTACAGCGTTCATGGATCTTACGAATAGAATCGTTAATCCTTATTTTGATCTATTTGTCATCATTTTCATTAATTACATACTGATTTATTTAAGGAATGAAGAAGATCAAGCTAGTCACCTAAGGGAAATTCTTCAAACGTTGAGAGATACGGATTTGTATGCCATGTTTTCCAAATGTCAGTTTTGGCTTAAATCTCTAGCAATCTTAGGCCACATTTTTTCGGGTGAAAGTATTAAAGTTGCCACTCAGAGGATTGAGGAAGTTCAGAGTTGTCCTACACCTAAATTTCCAATAGATATAAGGAGATTGTTGGGTATGGTTGTCTATTAGTGGAGACTTTTTGAAATTCTCATATATATCCTCTTCTGTAACCATGTTAACCTAGAGGACAGTCAAGTTTTAACGGTCAGAAGCTTGTGAAAAAATCTTTTAAGAGTTGAAAAAGAGATTAACTAACGTTCCTGATTGGACTTTACCATGGTGTATTCAAGGATTCGTGTTGTATTGTAACACATTAAGAGTTGGCTTGGGTTGTGTGTCAATGCAGAATTGAAAGGTTATAGCATATGCGTCTAGACAGTTGAAGGTTCATGAGAAGAAATATCCAACTCATGACTTAAAATTTATTGCAGTAGTTTTTGCATGAAGATACGGATTTAGTATTTGTATAGAGTTTATGTGGATATATTCACTAATACAGTTCATGTGGATATATTCATTGATCAGAAAATCCTCTAACATGTGTTCCCTCAGGAAGTTCTCAACCTCAGATAGAGAAGGTGGTTGGGATTACTCCAAGATTATGACATGTTATTCTTTACCACCCAGGTAAGGCTAAGGTTGTTTCTGATGACTTAAGCAAGTTTTCCATGGGAATTACTTTCCATGTCAAAGAAGAAAATAAGGAGTTAGCAAAATATGGGCACAGACTTGCACGACTATGAGTCAGAGTTTTGGATTCCACAGAACGAAGCATAGTGGTGACCAATGAAGCTGAATCATCTTTAGTGTCACAAAGGAACCATAAGCAAGACCAAGACCCTATTTTGATTGATTTTAAGTCATGTTTCCATAGACAAAGAGTAATGGACTTCAATCAAGGGGGAGATGGTGTGTTGAAATACAAAGGCAAATTATATGTACCTAAGGTGGATTGACTTCAAGAAAGAACCTTGCATGAGGCTTATATATCCATTTATTCCATTCATCTAGGTGCCACCAAAATGTACCGTGATTTTAGAGAGGTATATTGGTGGTAATTTATGAATAAAGATATAGTTGAGTTTGTTTCCAAGTGTTCGAGTTGTAAGCAAGTGAAAGTGTAACACCAACAGCCTGCAGGTTTAACTCTGAATATAGAGCTTCAAGAATTGAAGTGGGAAATGATTAATATAGATTTCATCACAGGATTTCCAAGACCTCGAAGGCAACATGATTCCATCTAGATGATTGTCGACAAAATGACAAAGTCAGCTCATTTATTGCTTGTAAAGACTACCTATTCGGCTGAGGTGTAACACCCTAAAATGAAGTAAGGTAACCTGGAGATTTGTGAATGTTTCTTGATTTAATTTTATTTTTAACTGCGTTATAGAATATTCTTAGGCAGTGTGTGAATTTTGGTTAAGTTTAGAGGTCAAACGTCCAAGAACATCCATGACATTCGAAACATATGCCTTAGATTGTTCGTTTTAATCGAAATTGATGTGGGATGTTACTACGAACTAGAGTAATATTTTAGGGGTTTAATATATAGGTATGACCCATTAAGGACCCATGAGGGGTCCTAGAAAAGGACCCAAGACTTAGCACCCAAGCAATTAAATCACTGTATAATCGACGCCTAGCAGGCTACGTGCCTAGTAAAGATGATGCCCCATCATTTAGGGGCGTAGTTCGAGAATTTGCATGGATATAAACACAAAAGATGCAGTTGCAGACCCAAATTTGTTTGGGTTTGTCGATGGGTCTTGTATAAGTTGTTACTTTTTCACTGTGTTGGCTTTTATAAATTCACCCCAAGTCTTTTATGACCCTAGGATGATATTTTTAGGGTTTTTTTGTTTATATTATATTAGTTTTATGTCCTAGACCTAGACAAGACTCCTCACTCAAAATATTCAAACTCTCTCTCTAAAGACAAACTTTCTCAAGTCATAATTGGAGCTAAGACTGAAGGAAGAACTAGAAAGGATGGTTGGACAATTTTTTTAGTCAAAATTAGTGGATTTTCTTCTACTTAAGGTATGGTAGTAATCCTTGAACTCTCTTCCATTCAAGGAGTCATTTCTAATAGATTTTTAAAATGATTTTTCAACCCTAACTTCTTCTATCTTTAACTCTAAATATGATTCTTGCATGAAAATGTTTTAAATGGTTCAAATATAATGTGTCTAATGTTAGTTGGTTATTTTAATGCTAAAACATCAGTAAAAATATGTTAACACTTTTTATCAATTTTTCTTAAGAAATGGGTTGAATGAGCATGATTTTGTAGTCTTTGAGCTTTAGTGTCCTTCTGTTAATATTGTTGTTTATCAACTTCCCTAAGGGATATTTTATGATGAATTATTGAGTAAATTATAAATAGGTTTGTAGGCTTTGGAAGAATGGTAAGTTGGTCTCATTATTAACTCTCATTACAATTTGGTCTTGAGTGGTATGGTCAACCTTCTTTGTGAATGTGTTTACTTGATATAAATGAATTTGAAGTTACTTGTTTATTCTGAAAGATGCCATGAAGGCATATTATGTGAAGTAACATGATTGTGATGTTTTTCATGTTAATGTTGCTTACGAAGATTATTATTAGAAGTATCTTAGAGATTATGTCTAAATGACTTATATAGATATGAGAAGCATGTTACTGTGTGTAGTGTGATGAATCAAGGTATAAGCATGTATAGAATTGAATGTAAATGAAATAATTTTTATGTGCAAGGTGTGTTTACATTTATACACACACTCACACTTGAATGAAGGAGTGATGCTAAGTGAAGTCAAAAGGGAGTTTTGGGGTTTACACTCTTCGTGAGTTGACATGAAGTGTTTAGTAGCAACCTCACCACATCCTATGAGATTTATAAGATAGGTCTGACGATGAATTCCCTTCGTGAGTTGAGATGTGGTGTTCACTAGTTATCCTTAACTTATCATATATAATATTTAGAATATGTGGGGATTTAATCCTAGCACCGAGAGGATATGAAGAAGTGGTGGTTACACTTCATGAGTTGAGATGTTGTATTCCAATGTACCTCTTAAGATGAGTACTCTTTAAAGTAGAGATTGAGTTACTTAGTAGCAATCTCCTTATCCGTTAAATATGTGCCCGCATAGATGTAGCTATTGGGAAAGCCATGTCAAAACTAGAAGAATGACCTTACACTAGGCAAGTGAGGATACCTCATTGGATAGGGGTTAATATTGGGATTCCATGTCTAGCAATCATGGTCTATGTATGTTAATGTAACCCAAAAAAAAGTAATGAAAGTACTATGTCTTCTAAAATAGTCTACTACTTAGGTTAGGTAGTGTAATGGGATGCTATCTATACATTGCACTGTGTAGGCATTCCGAAAGGGAAGTCTTGGCGAGTCTTATATGAATTAAAATTGCTAAGTCATCTAAAATAGTGTACTACTTAGGCTAGGTGGTGGAACGGGATTACATCTATTCATTGCACAAAGTAGGCATTCCGAAGGGTAGTCTGGGTGAGTCCAATATATATTGAATAAGTTATGTCTTCTAAAATAGGGTTCTACTTAGGTAGGTGGTTGAATGGGATGCCATCTACTCATTGCACTAAGTAAGAATTCAGAAAGGGAACATGGTTTGTCTTATGTGAAGTTTTTTAGTTTTCTTCTAATGTCTTGTCTTTGATTGGGAACTTGTTCTCCCGAGGTCAGTGAGCCTAGAAGGGGTAGTCTTGGGATCACCTAGGTGTGTATTGAAGGAGATGCATTTTGTGTTTTCTATATCTCTTACCTTCGCGAGTCTTAGGATAACCTTAGGTAGGGAAACTTCTACGGAAATGAGTTCACTTCCTCTTGGCTTGAATTGGGAGTTCACTGTTTTGGGGATTAAAAATAGCTCACTGTAATTCTAAAATTGTTTCACTTTAGTGTAAAATTGAGCTCACTGTAACTTTTGGGTAGTATACTGTAACATCGTCCTTTTTGTTAAAAATTATGGAAATCCTTTCCTAAGTGTTGAATGATTATCTATATATTGGTTTCCTTCTATATTCATGAATGTTTTACTTAAATGGCATGAAAATGTATTTATACTAAAATGTCCCTTTTTGCATGTTTTTGCATGTCCCATACTTAGTACATTATTTGTACTAACCCCATACTTTTCTATACTCTATATGTATAGGTTTTGAAGAAAGGAGACGTCTAGAAAAGCTTGTGAATCTACTCACTCAAGACTTTGTATGTCCTCATATATTCGAGGACATAGTCTATGTTTCTTAATTTTGTCATTAAGACTTATTATGTATTTCTTTCAAATGTAAAGGGTCGTGTCCCTAAGATATTATGTTGTCTCTTTATTTTTGGCTTGTGATGATGAGATTTTATTCGCATTTATGAAAGAATTCCTATTTATATTAAATGTCATGAAAAGTTTTAATTCCACACTACTTTTCATGTCTTCTATAATGAACGATAGTTAAAAAGGCTTGTACAAGTCCCCAAAGGATCAAGTACGCCTTTTGACGATCCAAGTGTTCGCCTAAATTCTAGGGGGATACTTTAGTGGTAGTTACATGAGGATTATACTATGTTGTACCTTAAAAAAGTTGTAACACTTTATGGAGTTGTTATCTTCATTATTTCAGATAGAGGTGCATAATTTACTGCAGAATTTTGGAAATCATTCCAGAAAGGTTTGGATTCCAATGTGAATTTGACCACTACTTTTCATCCTCAGACAAATGGACTACAATAACGTAGTAACCTTAGAATATATGTTGAGAGTTTGTGTGATCGATTTTAAGGAAAATTGGGATGATGACCTACCTCTCATAGAGTTCGCCTACAATAATAGATATCATTTGAGCATCCAAATAGCCCCGTATGAAGCTCTTTATGGGTGAAGATAGAGATAGCCTATTGGGTGGTTTGAAGTTTTCGAAGCACGGTTGATAGTACAAGATTTAGTTCATAAAGATATGGAGAAGGTAAAAGTGATTAAACAAAGGTTAAAGACAGTACGAAGTCGCCAAAAGTCCTAAACAAATGTTAGAAGCGGTTCAGCCGGTATTCAATGTTTCAATGTCGAAGAAGTTTTTGGGTGATCCTTCATTAACAGTACCAACAGAGAATGTGGGGATTAAGGACAACTTTTCCTATGAAGAAGTTCTAGTCCATATTTTTTATCTGCGAGTTCACAAGTTGGGACAAAATATGTTACTTTAGTAAAGGTTCGTTGAAGGAACCAATTTATTGAAGAAGCCACTTAAAAAGCACAAGAGGATATGAAGAAGAGATATCCACATCTCTTTGAATCCGGAGAGAATGCAAATCAAAGTACTAAACTATCTTCTTAGCACTTTATAAGATTATGCATAATCATGTTACTTCTTACCTTTTTGGTTGAGTGATTAAATGATAATTACTATACAAATCTTAGAGAAAGAATTCTCATTCGAGGACAAATGTTCCCAAAGGGGAAAATATTGTAAAATCTCGTACTCTAGATAACCTAAGGTTAACCTAAGAAAAACAAGAAAAATTAAATTTTGCAAATAAGTAAGGAAAATGACCATAATTCCCAGCTCAAGAGTTTATATGAGTTCAATATATGAATGAAATGGCATTGAATGATCTTTCCAACGTTGCCAAGTTTGTGAATTTCCTAGGTCATAGGGAGATATGATTTTTGGAAGGTGGTTTGTTGAGTAGGGAAAATTTCAAATCCGGATTTGTTAACGGTGTTTGGTCTTTTCCTAAATTAATTATTAAATTCGTTTTTTGGGTAATATGTGGGTGTTTAAACTTATAGGGTTCATTTTGCACACTTTGAAAATAAGCTACGGCATTGAGAGAAAGGAGAAAATAGGAGAAGGGAGAAGAAGACATGAGAATGCCAAGAATTCATTCGTGGATTTCGTCAAAGGTGATCCTAAAAAGGTATGTGAGATCATTTGATGTAAGGTTCTTTATCCCACCCTCTAATTTGATTAATTAATGAAATTTATCATTAATTGAAAGAAAATCTTGAAGTTCTTGATGAAAAAATTGAAGTTCTTGTTGGTTGAATTGTTGTTGCTCTCTCATTGTTTCAAGCCATGTTTTCAGAATGTTTTTGGGTCTAAACTATTGGGTAATAAATTATTTAGGGATCCTAGGTGTTTGGGATGGGATCCATGGGAATTTGGGAAGGTTAAGGGATTAAAGAAGAAGAAGAAAGTCAAAAAACTCGTAGGAGAGATGCTGGGAAGCCGCGCCTCCAAAAGCTCCTCATGCTAGAGTCTATCTGTCAGGCTCGGGCGCGCCTCGCCTCTTAAGGCGCCCGAGGACAACCTCTTTCCGTCAGGCTATGGCGCTCCCCGCATCTTAGAGAGCCAGGACCCCCTGGAAACCCCGTTCTTTTCTTATTTATTCGTACTAGTTCCTAAGTGATGTACCCTTCATTCTTATTTGATTCCGACGCTCTAGAGTACATCTAAACATCATGAAATCATCGATTAATATGGTATCATGATCCTTAAATCCATAATCCTATTTAAGGAAAGTTATGATCAAAGTCAAGGAAGTCAAGAGCCAAGTCTAAAAGATAAGAAACGAGTAAAAGTAAGATTATCAAGTTTTCTAAAGTCTCTCACAAAGTCTTTCATTTAGTTTTAAAATCTTAATGTTAGTTTCATGAAACAAGATTTGAGTTCGTTTCTCAAAAGCTATAAGGGAACTAATTACTCTGTAGGTGTTAACGTTTCAAGTGAGCAAAGAGAATCAAGTTTAGTTCACTTCTCAAGAGTTATAAGGGAAATAAGTAGTGCCTAAGGATTTAAGAAAAATATTTACAAACTTTTTAGAAGGAAGGGAATATAGACTTCCACAAAGCAAATAGCTAGCTTTGATTGAAGAAAGAGGAAACTATGATTTTCAAGAGAGCTTTTTAAAAAAGTTTTGAGAACTAATCTCAAACTACAGAATCGTTATGCTTTTGAATATAAAAGCTAGCATATTTTGGGGAGTAGTATTGAGCATCAATATGGGAGAGAGTATAGATAATTCACATCCCCCATAAACTATATTAGCCACCATTGTTATAAAAGGGTCATATTTTTTAGACGATTCCTTTTCATAGTTTACTAGTGGATCCATTAGGCAGTTCAAGTTCTATACCTTTGGTTGGGTATCGGATGCGTTGGAAGCGAGTGGTAGACCGTTTTATCATTGCTCTAGCTCTTAAGTGATGGTTTTCAATTAGGGAATCTCCCTCAGGTAAAAAATTATATTTTTATACACAACATTATTGTATTTTAATAATACCTCATTATTGTATTTTATATACATCTTTCACATTATTGTGTACTTGTATATAAATACTCAGATGTTTAAGCATGTCATCAGTCAGGAATTCTTTATATTGCATTTATTTTAACTGCATATATCGAATAAGAGTTAGTGGATCATGAGTTGAACAGAGCCAAGGTAACTATTATTTCATACTCCCTTTTAAGCTTAAGATGTGTATAGTTTTCCAACTCGCATACTCGTACATTCAATGTACTGATGCCAGTTGGCCTGCACACTTTTATGATGCTGACGCAGGTAACTAGGATCAACATTGACCATTTTGTTAATCCATATTGAGCTCAAGAGTCAGTGGTGAGTCTCCTTGGATTTCCATTTATTCTGTTTCTAGTAGTTTAGTTTTAGGATGTTGTGGGGTCTTTCCCAAAATCCTGTTTCATTCTGTTTAGAGGCTTCGTGTACACTAGTATTTTAGTTTACAATTTATTGTTACTTGTTAAGCCTTAATAAGTTCCATCGTGGCTACATATTATACGAAGTACTTTCCTTTAAAAATATGTTATTTCTTGTTTAAGATGAGTTCAGTCTTTTGCTGAGTTAAGTAAGTCAGTTGAAGGGTTTGCTGAGGGTCATCAATGGTCTTCGAGTGTTAGTCCTTGCTAGAGTGTAGGCTCAAGGCATTGTAAGATTGGTACTAGAGCAATGTTTGAAGAGTCTACAGTGTCTATTAAATTGTATCTTTTGAGTCTTAGTCATCGGTGTGAAGTGTGCCACATCTATGATTAGGATTCTAAGACATTAGGAATGTTTCCTTTAGTTCATGTTCCTTTCGAGCAAAGAATTTATATTTAAAGTACCACACTTATTTCCTCTTACACATATTTTTCACATCATTATGCCTCCAAGCAGAGCATTAAGAGGTCGACCACGAAGTAATATTAAGGAACTAGAGGTTCAACACCAAGGAGAGGTTACCAATCCCATATTTTGGGAAGCTATCTAGATGTTAAGTCAGGCTGTGACCAACCAAGTTGGTCAACAGAGAGCAGCTCGATAAAAAAGAGCTGATAACTCGAGTTTTCATGAGGTTCTGAGGATGAACCCTGCTAGTTTTACAACATCAAGCCCTACTGAATATCCGAAGAACCTTGTGGAGGAGTTAAAAAAGTTGTTTGAGGTAATGCATGTGGTAGATATTTAGAGGGTTGAATGGTCTGCATATAAACTAAAAGCTGTGGTAGAACCTGGTTTGATCAATGGAAGGATTGTAGAGCTGAGGATGCACCATATCAAAGTTGGGATTGTATCGAAGAAGCATTCTTGAGGAGGTTCTTTCTTTGTGAAATGAATGAAGCCAAGGTGCGGGAGTTCCTTACTCTGAAACATGACTCCATTAGTGTACAAGAGTACGGGATGAAGTTCACCCTACTATCTCGCTATGCTCCAAAGACAGTGAAAGACATAAAGAGCAGATTCAGTCTATTTATTGTAGGGTTAGGTCGCAGTTCAAGTAAGTAAGGTGGGTTTCCATGTTGATAGGTGACATAGATATATCCAGACTGATGGTATTTGTTCATCAAGTTGAAGAATAGAACGTTAAGGATATAGAAGAGTACCAAAACTAGAAGGCCAAGACTGGAATGAATCTGGTCTATAGAAAGGTGGTTCAAGCCGACCACAATTCCATAAACCAAAGGGCATTACCATATATTCTACTGCACCTTCACAAAGAAACCAAAGTGACTGTATTGGCAATAATTCGCAGCACTTAAAAGCTAGGCCGGCTTAATCTCAAAGTAGAATGGTGCAAGGAGGTACTAAGACTCATGCCTGCACAAAGTGTGGTAGGAAGCACTTTGGCATCTTTAGTGAAGGCTTCACGGGTCGTTTCAAGTGTGTTAAAGAGGGTCACTTCATTGGAGAGTGCCCTAAGGACAAGTAAGGAGTGGAAATCTGGGTAATAGAGCTCAATATTCATCAGTTGATCCATCAAACAAGCATGCACCTAGGGGAACTACTACTGGTACAGGTGGAGGAACAAACTGCCTGTATGCTCTTAATAATGGCCATGAACAAAACAATTTGCCAGATGTTTTCACTTGTATGATTAGAGTCTTTCACATTATTTCTTAATCATTATTAGATATAGGAGCTGGTTTATCTTTTTTAACTCCTTATATGGCTATGCACTTTGAGATTTCTCCTAAGTAAGATAGTGAACCATTTAGTGTAACCACACCTGTTGGTGAATCCATTCTAGCAGAAAGGGTCTATCGAGTTTGTCCTACTTTCGTCAGTCACAAGAGTACCATGGATTATCTAGTAGAGTTAGACATGGTAGATTTTGATGTCATTGTAGGTATCGACTGACTCCATGCCTGTTATGCACCAATAAATGGCAGAACTCGAGTTGTCAAGTTTCATATTCCAAATGATCCAGCCATAGTGTGGGCTAGTAGTTTAGAAGTGCCTAAGGGTCACTTCATTTTGTACGTTAAGGCGAGGAAGTTAGTTTCTAAGAGGTGTATATATAAGTTACTGTTGAGGTACCTTCCCTTCAGTCAGTTCCTATAGTCAGTGAGTTTCGAGATGTTTTCCTGATGACTTACCTGGAGTCCCTTCCAAAAGTGACATAGGCTTCGGTATAGACATCATCCCAAATACTCGTCCTATCTCTATTCCGCCATACAAAATGCCACCGGCAGAGTTAAAATAGCTAAAGTCATTTAAAATATCTTTTAGATAAAGGCATTATTTGATCAATTGTCTCACCTTGAGGCGCTCCGGTCTTGTTTGTTAGGAAGAAGGTTGGGTCCCTTAAGATTTGTATAGATAAGCGTCAGCTGATTAAGGTGACCATCAAGAATAAATACTCTCTTCCAAGGATAGATGACCTTTTTTATCAACTTTAGGGTGCTTCTGGCTTTTCCATGATTGACCTCAAATCAGGCAATTATTAGTTGAGAGTAAGGGAATGTGATATCCCAATACAACTTTTAGAACAAGGTATGAGTGCTATGAATTTTTTGTTATGTCCTTTTGTTTGACAAATGCACCTATAACATTCATGGATCTTATGAACAGAATCTTCAAGCCTTATTTAGATCTTTTTTTCATCGTCTTCATTTGTGACATACTGATGTATTCAAGAAAATAAAGAAGATTATGCGATTCACCTAAAGGTTGTTCTTCAGACCTTGAAAGATAAGAAAATGTATGCCATGTTCTTGAAATTTGAGTTTTAGCTTGTCTATGGTCTTCTTAGGCCTTATTGTTTCGGGTAAAGGTGTAACTACCCTAAAAATGGATATGCTAAGTAATGTTTTGTGCGTCTAGAATGCCTACGATTAGACTGGGTTCACACGGATTGATGCACGTAGAAAAAAACCTCTTAACCCTTCTGACAGCCAAGCCAACTATCTTGGGGACTTAGTTGAGCTAGAAAATATTGGGTCCAGCCATGTAGGGCTCCCGAATATGAAGATTTACCCGGATTAGTCTTTATCAAACTTAAAAAGGGGAAATCTTATGTTTGAAGGATCTAGGGGTAAAATAGTATTTTTTTAGGCTAAGGGTAGTATTATAATTACCCTAAATATGTAATTAATTATTTAATTAATATGGTGGAGGGGTATTTTGGGTAGAAAGGGCCAAAAATACCCATTTAGCAAAATCTTGCTCCACCTGGTTCGAACCTAGGTGGGAACAATGATTTAACTTGATTATTTATATTGGAGAATTAATTTAATTAATTAATATTTAAATGCTGATTTATGAAACAGGGAAATCAGATTATTATTATTATTATTAATTAATTATTTAATGGAGCGGTTTGGCTCGGGTAGACTCGAAGGGACCCGTTTTTATGATGGGTATGTCACGGATTTGATCCTCGAGGGAAAGGACGCCCAAGTGAATTAAAATGGGGTTTAAAATCTTATTTTTGTGTAAGGGCAATGAGTTCCTTTCACGTGTGATTTTAATAAATCTGATTTTTACAATATAAAAAAATCTTTTTTTGACTAAGTCTAAAACTACAATCGTAATCCTAAGAAACCATTCTCTTCTCGCATTTATCCTCTCTCTATCACGATAGAGTCTCTCACTTTTGCGTTATATCTGCTAATGAAATACAAGCCCAGAAAATACAACTAATAGTTCTTCATACTTGAAGAATATACATGTAAAAAAACATAGACAAAAAGCTAGCCAAAAACGTAAAGTAAAAAGAAGGGTTTTCCGTCGAGTTTTGTGCTGAACTTTCGGGACATGGACGTCAATTTTGAGAGGATTTTGGACAGCAGGTCGTGCGTTGAACAACACTAAATTCAGGTATGGGTTTCTCTCCTGGTCTCCTTTCTCCAAGAGAATTTCCTTTTCATGAATTCAACGAATTCTGAAACTAGGGTTGTTCCCGACTTGTCCCTAGTAACCTTCTAATTTCAATCTCAAATAGGTTAGTGATCATGTTGTTTGTATGTTTGCTTGTATTTTGAGTATGACATGTGGTTTTTGTGATAATGCGTTCATGATTATGTGTTTGGAATTGTAAGCATTTTAATTTATGTCAACCGAAAAAATGTGAAAAATGATGATTACCCAAATGTTTATGTAAATCATAATGTGCAAAGTGGTGTAAAGTTGCTGGATTTAAAGGTAATTATTTTCTGAACACAACCATCAAAAAACACACGTAAAGATGCACTAATTGATTCATGAAACGTCCTAAGATCTAATGAACAAATGATTATAACAAGGAGCTGAAAATAGTGAACAAGTTTCCAGTATTTGGTAGGTTTGGTTCGGCCAATCAAAGTTGTATAAAATGCAATGAAAAATGAATGTTAAATAAGTGAAATCAATAAGTATTGAATCGAAGACATAATTACATAAAAGTTACAAAAAAATCAAACATAATATTAAGAGAAAAATGGATTCGAAGAGACTAAATTTCCAACAAGCAAGAATTTGTAGTCTCGGCCAACTTTTAAAAAAATGAACTTCCTAAAAAAACACTTTTAAGGTGTGAGTTAATTGGGGATTGAAACCATGATCTCACCAAATGAATATTTATTTAAAATGTCGTGATAAAAAATCAAGGAAAAATAGATGTGGTGAGTGAGGATTGAACCCACAACCTCTTCAATGGATGTGAGAGTTACGAGAAAAATAAATGAGAAAATAAATGTGGAGAGTGGGAATTGAACCCACAACCTCTTGGATAGATGAGAAAGTTAAGAGATAAATTAAAAGAAAAATAATGAGCTTGTGGGGGATTGAACCCATAACCTCCTTGACTTAAATGAAAAAGAAGAGAAATAGAAAGGAAATTAATTGGGTTGATGGGAATCGAATCAGGGTCCCCAAAACTGAAAAATGTTGTGATCAAGTTTAAAATAAGTTTAAGTTTTTTCCAAGGGATTAGAAATTGGTTTCCCTTGCTCAATTCCGTACTGACACATATGTCATGCATAAGTAAATATTGAATGAATGTTGCCTCTAAAAATCGAAATCAATATCTTGGCATATCTAAAAGATGCATAAGTATTGTACGTCATAATCTTGGGTAAACATGAATAACTTACACAAAATATGAATGAAGTCTCATGACTTGTATGTATGGACTCACAAGTCTTGCATACGTTTAAAAGTATGTGAGCCTAAGATGTATGAGATAAAATGATGTAACCCTAGAATGGTTAAGTAAGAGTGTGAAACACACAAAATGGCCAAAAGCATTGTCATATGATGAAATGAACATTCATGTGAAGGGGTGACTAATTACGAAAACCAAATGTGTTAAAGTTAATGAATGAGGTGACAATATGATATCAAGCTAATGTGAAAGATAAGAGCAATATTAAATAAGACTAAGTAAATGTTACAAAAACGTACTCACGTATGAGAGTGTCAAGTTAATGAAGAGATTAGTCCCTATGAACACTCTAATGAAAATATTGAAGTTATACATAAATAATACTAATGATAATATGACAAATAATCTAATGAGCTATGATGTCCGCATGATAAAAGCCAGCTTCCATGATGTATAATTTGAATGTGATTGAACTTTATACTGAGCACCGACAGGTTTTCTATGAGCGGTGGTGCCTTCTTTCGGGAATGGAAGAGTTTCACGTAACTTTCATGAGATGATACTGTACGGCATGCCGGGTATGGTTCTGCTTATATCTCCTAGTATTTGAACCTATACTACAAATATAGCGATCTAGTGGGGTTCGACTCCATATATATGCTAGTATGTTCAGGTCACATTGGCCGTTGATTCCAGCTCTTTTTCGTGTGGAGCAGCCACTGGATTTCTCGATGTTCACATGATCAGTTTCGGTTATGGTTAAAATTCCCAAAGAATGAATGAGGCCAGCCTCAGATGATGCCCATAATGAAATGAGCCATACAAAAGGTGTTAGGATAGGAAAATCAAGAGATGGGCTAGACTTAAGTAATGACACTAGGTTATTCTTTGTCATTGCACAACAAACCCAATGAGAGTGTTAAACTTCATCCTAGGTATGACTGGTGATTGCACTAGTATATGAATGAATGAAATTGAAGTACGTATGGACGAACAAAGCAGACTCTGTGTTTGGTGAAGAAGGCTCCCCAGTTGAGGTCCCACAATTTGAGACCTCATTTTGGGAAGTCCTAATGTCAAGTCCATGATTCCAAGGTCTCATGGTATGTGAAAGAATGATATGAAGTACGTGATATGATATGTGTAATATGTTATGTGTTGCTTCTAAATTGATAAGTATGATGATGCATGTCACTCTCATGGCATGACTTTCCTAATCCAAATTTAGCAAGTCCACTGACTTGACTTTTCATAATTCATATACATAGGAAAGATATCTTCTTAATCATGAATATACTTGGTGTGTGCTTGCATATACCCATACTTAGTACAAGTGTGTACTAATCCCATACAACTCTACTTTTTTAGGTGCAGGCACAAGTGAACGTTAGAGCTTATAGGTCTACGCTGAAGCTATTCGGATGTGGAGCATTCATCCGGATTTTGTAGTCCCTCATGCTTTCGAGGACTCTTACCCATTATATTCTAGCTTATATATAGGTTTGAGTTAGTGGAGTATGTTCCACTAGAATTTGTTTCTCATCTTATTTCATACATGTATTAATGTCATTTTGGCAAGTATACACTTAATTCTGTATGGAACTATTTCTTTCATTTGATGGTCATAATATTAGATGGTTGATTGTGAACGTTTATGAGTTTAAGTAGAATGTCATATATGAATGTTAAGTAACAAAAAGAACAAATTTTCCGCTAAAATTAACCTAGATGAAGTAACAATGACGTATGTAGGCTTCCTAACCACCTCTAAGAGGTCAACGACACCGGTATCGTCTGGGATCTAGACTCCACTCATGACAAAAGGTATTAGAGTTGACACTTAGAACATTAAGACAGTTCAGAGTGGCCTAGACCTACATCTCCAACATATATAAGGAGTTTCTTGGGTTTGGATTGCTATTATTGGAGATTTATTGAAGGATTCTCATCTATCTCCTTGTCTTTAACAAAGTTAACAAAGAAGAAAATCATGTTTTAATGGTCTGAAGCTTGTGAGAAAAGCTTTTAGGAGTTGAAAAAGAGATTGAATACAGCTCCGGTTTTGAATTTATTAGATGGTACACAAGGATTCGTGGTGTATTGTGACACATCAAGAGTTGGATTGTGCAGTGTGTTAATGTAGAAGAGAAAGGTTATAGATTATACCTCTAGACATTTGAAGGTTCATAAGAAGAAATATCCAACTCATTATTTGGAATTGGCTGCAGTAGTGTTTGCGTTAAATGTATGACATATGTATTCTTTACCACCCAGGAAAGGCTAATGTGTTATTTGATGCCTTAAGCAGGTTTTTCATGAGAAGTACTTCCCATGTCGAAGAAGAAAAGAAGGAGTTAGTAAAAGATGTTCACAGATTTGCACGGCTAGGAGTAAGACATATGGATTCCGTAGCAGGAGGCATAGTGGTGACTAAAGGGGAAGAATCATCCTTAGTGTCTGAGGTGAAATAGAAGCAAGACCAAGACCCTATTTTTCTTGATTTGAAGGAAAGTATCAAGATCCATAGAGTACTGGCCTTCTAACAATGGAGAGATGGTGTGATGATATACCAAGGCGGATTATGTGTACCTAAGGTAGATGAACTGCAAGATAGAATCTCAGAGCAGTCTCATATATCCAAATATTCCATTCATCCAGGTGCCACAAAAATGTACCATGATTTGAGAGAGGTATATTGGTGGGGAGGAATGAAGAAAGATACTGCTGAGTTTATTGCAAATTGTATTAATTGTCAGCAAGTGAAAGTGGAAAACCAAAAGCCTAGAGGTTTATATCAGAGGATAGAGCTTCTGTAATGGAAGTGGGAGATGATTAATATGGACTTCATCACAGGCTTTCAAAGATTGTGAATACAACATGATTCAATTTGGGTGATTGGAGACAAAATGACAAAGTCAGCCCATTTTATGCAATTAAAGACTGCCTATTCTAATGAGGATTATGCTATGTTGTACCTTTAGGAAGTGGTAAGATTTCATTGGGTTCCAATCTCCACTATTTAAGATAGAGCTGTGCAATATTTATTGCACAATTCTTGAAATCTTTCTAGAATTATGGGTTCCAAGGTGAATTTTCAGATCTACTTTTTATCCTTAGATAGATGGACAAGCAGAGAATATTATCCAAACCTTAGAAGATATGTTGATATATCGTGTGATCAAATTCAACAAAAGTTGGGATGATCACCTGCATCGCATTGAGTTTGCTAACAACAATTGTAATCATTCGAGCATCTAAATGGCCCCATATGAAGCTCTTTATGGGAGAATATGTAGATCTCCTATTGGGTAATTCGAATTTGGTGAATTAGGGTTAATAGGACAAAATTTATTTCACCATGCTACAGAGAAGGTAAAACTTATTCATGAAAGGTTGAAGACGAAACAAAGTCGCCAAAAGTCTTACACAAATGTTATAAGAAGGCCATTAGAGTTTGAGGTAGATTATTGGGTGTATCTTAAGGTTTCCCTATGAAATGAGTTATGAGGTTTGGTAAGAGGGAAACTTAGTCCCCACTATATTGGACCTTGTAGAATCAACAAGAGAGTGAGCAATATGGCTTATGAGTTGGAGCTACCGCAAGAGTTAGGAGCGGTTCATTCGGTATTCCATATTTCTATGTTGAACAAGTGTTTGGCATTCTTTCATTTATATTACCAAGAGAGGATGTGGGTATTAAGGACAAATTATCCTATGAAAAAGTTAAGGTCCTGTTTTTGGATCAGCAAGTTTGCAAGTTGAGGACAAAATAAGTTGCTTCAGTCAAGGTCCTTTGGAGGAACCAATTTGTTGAAGAAACCACTGTAGAAGAACAGGAGGATATGAAGAAGAGATATCCACATCTCTTTGAATCCTATCTTCTTAGCACTTTATAAGATTATGATAAGCATGTTACTACTTACTTTTGTAGTTGATTGCTGAAATAATAATTACTATCCCTGGCATAGAGAAAGAATTTTCATTCAAGGACGAATGTTCCCAATGGGTAGATATTGTAACATGTCGTATTATAGATAACCTAAGGTTAAGCTAATAAAAAAAGAATAATCAAATTTGGAAATAAGTAAGGAAATCATGAAAATTTCTAAATTTCAAAAGTGAGTTTTGGTCATTTTTAATTGGCCATAATTCCCAGCTTAGAAGGAGTTTTGGTGAATTCATTATATGGATGGAAAACTCGTCGGAAGATATTTTTAATGACTCCATGTTTGTGAATTTCTATGGTCGTATGAGGGAGATATGACTTTCGAAAGATGGGTTGTTGTGTATGGAAAGTTCCAAATCAGGATTTGTTAAGGGTGTTTTCGTGTATTCCTATCTTAATATTAATTTTTTTTTGGGGTAGTATTTTGGAGTATAAACTGATCTGATTCAGTTTACACTGTTATAAAATAAGAGAAAAAAAAGGAAGGGAGAAGAAGATGCAAGAAAGCCAAGAATTAGTTCGTAGATTTCATTTGGGGTGATCCCTAATAAGGAATGTGAGATAATTCGGTGTTGGGTTCTTTCAACCATCCTCCTATTTGATTCATTACTGAAATTTATTGTTAATTGAAGACAAATGTTAAAGTTCTTGATGAAATGTTTGAAGTTCTTGTTGGTTGAATTGTTGTTGATTTCTGTTAGTTTTAATCCATGTTTCTGAACTATTTTTGGGTCTAAACAATTGGGTAATAAGTTCTTTAGGTATTCTAAGTGTTTGGGGTGGGATCCATGGGAGTTTGAGAAGGGTTAGAGATGAAAACGAACAATATAGTCGGAAAACCCATTTAAGAGATACTAGGGCGCCGTGGTTCCAAATCTTCTCAGGACAGAGTATGTGCGTCAGGATCTGGTGCACCACGCCTCACAAAGAGCTTGAGTACAGCCTTTGCCCATCAGTCTATGGCACTCTGCGCCTCTCAGTGCACCAGGACCCCCTAGATTAAAAACCTCGTTCTTTCCCTATCTTTTCATACTAGTTCCTATGTGATGTACCCTTCATTCTTAGTTGATTCCAATACTCTAGAATACATCAAAACTTTATAAAATTATCCATAAATATGAGATCATGATCCTTGAATCCATAATCCAATTCACCAAAAGTTGAGATCAAAGTCAATGAACTTAAGAGTGAAGTGTAGGAGTTAAGAAGTGAGTCAAAGTAAAGTTATAATGTTTTCTAAAGTCTTTCACAAACGTTTCACTTTGTTTAATGACTTAAAATTCAAGTCAAGAAAGAGTAAAGAGTTGAGTTCATTTCTCAAAAGCTATAAGGGAATTAAGTATTCCCTAAGAGTTAATGTTTCAAGTAAACAAAGAGTATCAAGTTGAGTTCCCTTCTCAAGATTTATAAGGGAAATAAGTAGTCCTTAAGTATTTAAGCAAATGTCTTCATATTTTTTTGAAGGAAGCGAATCTAGACTTCCACAGAGCCTATGGCTAGCTTAAATAGAAGAAAGAGGACACAATGATTTCCAAGAGACCTTTTTAAAAAAGCTAAATTTTGAGAATTTATCTCAAACCACATAATACATCTGTTTTTAAACATAAGGAGCCAGTATATTTTTGGGAATAGAGTTGAGCATCGATATGGGAGAGAGTTCAGATAACTCACAGCCCCCATAAATCATGTTAGCCACCATAGGTAGAAAATGGTCGTAGTTTTTATATAATTCCTCTTCACAGTTTACTAGTGGATCCATTAGGCCGTTAAGGTCCTATACCTTTGGCCGGGTATGGGATGCGCTAGCAGTGTGCGGTAGACCGTTGTATCATTACTCTTACTCTTAAGTGATGGTTGTCGGTTTGAGAACCTCCCTAAGGTAAAAATTATATTTTTATATGCAGCAGTATTGTATTTTAATAATACATTAGTATTGTATTTTATATACATCTCAGACATTATTGTGTACTTATATATAAATACTTAGAGGTTTAGACATGTTTTTAGTCAGTATTTCTTTATATTGCATAGAATTTAACTATGTATATTGAATAAGAGTTAGTGAATTATGAGTTGAACAGAGCCAATGTAAGTATCATTCTTACTCACTTTGAAGCATAAGTTTAGTTTAGTTTTACAACTCGCATACTCATACAATGAGTGTACTGATGCCAGTTGGCCTGCATCATTTTATGAGGACATATATTTTTTTATTTTAGTAGTTTAGTTGATCAAGATTGAGCTCCACAGTTAGTGGTCAGGATCCTTGCATTAAGGAGGACATATATTTTTTTCTTTTAGTAGTTTAGTTTTATGGTATGGTGGAGTGTGTCCCAACATCCCTTTTCAGTTAGTTTAGAGGCTTCTTAAATATAAGTATTTTGGTATACATTTTATTGTTGTTTGTTGAGACTTAAGTGCCATCATGGCCAGATATTAGATAAATTATTTTCCTTTAAACATCTCTTATTTGTTGTTTAAGATGAGTTTAGTCTTCCTCTATGTTAAGTAAGCCAGGCTAAAGTTTCACTTGAGGGCCAACGATGGTCTTGGAGTGTCTGTCCCGCACAAGGTGTAGGCTCATGGCATGACAGTTTTACCTCTCATGGCATGACAGTTTTACCTTAGGCAATTAGGATGCCTTTTTTTAATGTGGGGTCATATCACAGTGGACTCCATCTATATCACATTATCTACGTTTGTCAATGCTTAGTCCCTCTAATGAACAAGAATATGAATTATGAATATGAAAGTGAGTTATATACTATAGTTTCTCAAAGGGTTCACTTAGTATGAGTGATAGTATGGGATGCCACTCATACATTGCACAAGTGTACTTTGAGATTAGTCATGGTATGTTCCTCTTATGTTTATGTACTATGAATATGCATTATGTTTATCTACTATGAATATGCATTATGTTATGTACTATGAATATGCATTATGTTTATGTACTTTGGATACGCATAATATTTACATACCATGAATATGCATTATGTGATGTACTATGAATATTCATTATGTTTATGTAATATCAATAAGCATTATGTTTATGCACTATGAATATGCATTATGTTTATGCACTATGAATATGCATTATGTTATGTGCTATCAATATGAAGTATGTCTATGTGCTATGAATATGAAGTATATTTATCAATAAGGAACATAAACATGATTATGAATGTCTCTTTACTAAGTGTATGAACTATGGATGAGACTAATTTATGAAAGGTCTTAGCACGGTAGTCCACAGATTGTACTTACTATAGGTAGGGTTATGGGACCTTATCTACAGAATACTTATGTTGTTATGATATTATCTCTTATGAGTATGTTATTAAGGATATTGACTTAATGTCTAATAAATGATGTGCTCTTAATAAATTTAATATAGAATGTTGACTTATGTATTTTATGTAATAGTGTATATCTTGCTTGGGTTGTTTTGCGAGTTATTTCCTTGTCTTGACGCGATGAATATGAATGTGCTTAGTCTAGGGGAGATTTGAGGAATACTTAGTGTGAGTAGTATTATGGGATGTTTCTCATACAATACACAAGTATGACTTAAAGTTGTATTAGGAAATGGTCTTCATGTGTTTATATGAAGTACATAATGTTTATGTACCTTACGAATATGTATTTTCTAAAGCTTGTGTGTTGAATATATCCTAATGTTAAAATATGATTTGTATGCTGATTAGTTTTGGATATGATGCATAATATGCTCTTATCCATGAAGTTTTACCAAAATTACATATGCATGACTTTCAAATGAAATATCCCTTTTTAAGAATATTTTTGCATGGTCATCATACGTAGTACTTAATTGTGCTAACTCGTATTTCTTCTACTTTTTACTACAAATGTAGGTTTCGGCAAGAGGTAGAGTTCTCTAGATTCAAGCGCTTGGGAAGAGTTCTCCAAGACCAAGTGTATGTCCTCATGATTCAGGGACAAGTATTTAGAGGTTTCTTGTATTTAATTTGTAATAGGTTATATATAGTTTTGTTTAAGACTTTCGATTGTGAAGGGTCGTGACCCTATCTTTAGGTTATATATATTGGTTAGATGGCCATGTGATATGTAGGTTTCCTCTATGATTTTAATTATCGTGTTCTTGAAGTGAAGGGTGTTTCATGAAATGTTTTAATTCCTTATTATTTTTCCTTATGATAGAATGTTATGATTGGTAGGAGGTTTTGTAAGACCTCTTCGAGGTTGAGTGCACCATGTTACGACTAGGGGGTGTAATCGGGTTGTGACTGTTTCATAGATAGACAATTTTAGAGAGATTCTCGCTATTATTTTTAGATATTTTGCTGAGCAATTTATATGTATTTTAAGATAGTTCAGACACTATTTGACTTATCTTTTTTCTCATCAATTATCGGTCAGCGATCAACAATGGTTCTTAAGTACCGGCCACATACGTGGTGTAGACTCTGGGCGTGAGAATATTTCGTTATATTAAATAATCTTTATATTTGAAAATTTAGATTGAACGAAATTCTTTATGTAATAGTAATTAGTTAATTGTGATTTTTTTCTTTGAAACATATAATGCAATATATTAAATTTTTAAAAAATAACTATCTTATATATGATTTATTTAGGTAAGATATATACATAATTAAAATTATTCTTTGAAGTATATCACCTTGAATCTTGAATAAGAAAATATGAAATTTTATGTATTCATAAGTGAAAGAACTAATGTTGGACATATCAATTAAATGAAGATAAGGGTTTAGTCATAGATTAAAAGTGTTTTTTACTTTTTGCAGAGAATATATGGAATAATTCTCATGAGTGAATGCACATATCCTAAAATGATATGAAATGTGAAATATATCTCACAATTTCTAAAATATGTCAATATCACTCAGCTTGTCTAATTTGTATGCAAAAGAAAAACGAAATTGCTCTAAAGGATAAATATCGCAACACATATTGGATCTCATATATGATCTAATACATTCAATGACAATTGGTCAATTTTAAATTTTTTTTTGAAAAATCATTTGTACAAAAGAAAATCAATAACATTAGTAACTAGTTGTTCTTTTTTATGATATTTCAATTAGTTGACAAAGAAGATGAAGAAACATTGTCAATTCTCATCCTACTTGATGGCAATATAAAAGACGAGGATCATTTTTGTAAAATTCAAAACATCATATTAAAATTTGAAATAACAATATTTCTAACATTCAAGGGATAGTTGAAAAATAAGTTATAACGTTTTCTCCAAATATAAATTGTAGGAAAATTACTAGGAAAATTGAATAATTTTATACACAAATAAATAATAAATTTACTTATTCATGTATTGTAAGGACTAAAATTAGAATTTTATACTAAGAATGGAATGGAATTTTTTAAAAATAACAATTGGGCTGGACAACCCATAATGGTGCTAATCAACCCGTTAGCCCATTAGGTTGTCCTCCTCTTTTACCATAATCCTTATAAATAAATAAAACATTAAGGATGTGCATTAAGAGTGAATTTTCCACATTATTTGACGGCTATGGTTTACACAATAATAACACTACTCCCATCACCTATAGAACATATTGCTTGGTTAAACATGGGAATTCTGTGACGATTTTTTATCATCAGTATTAAAAGTCAAGCTTGTTGTATATATACTACCTCGATAAACAAACTTGTAAGTCTCCTAACATGTATTTAACTATTGAAATACTACAAGAATAAAAAAAGATCCTTGAAACAAAAGATGTACTACGTTTTCAACAAACTACAATTCTTAGAAAAGAATCCATTCTATAAACATGTGAGTTTACACTCTTTGTAGTTCTGTTTCTTACGAAAGATTCGTTAATTTTTTTTGTTTCAATGATAAGCTTTACGTGTTCTCCTTATTTTCTTTGGAGTTCTCAACCAATATTTGTGGAAATTTTTACTTTCTAGAATGTCTTTGGATGATAAATATTTTATGGGTGTTTCATTTATATTATGTCAATCTTAATTTTTTGAAACTCTATTATTAGAAATACTAAAAAATTTCATGTAGTAAATCTTTTAGTGGTCCAAGAAGAATGTTTTTTGATGAATCAAAAGTGACTATAACACAATTCTTTTTTTTTTGTTTACCTTATACTTACTTGAATCTTCACATATGAAATATTGTTAAGGTTAAATTTTCATTTGTTGATGATTTACCTTAATCCTTTAAAATGCCTGAGGGGCGGATTTACTGTAGCAATACTATATTTTTCTAAGTGTGACTTATATATAACGGGTTTGAAAGATGAATTTTAAAATGAATTTTACGTGATTGTTGTGATAGAATAAGCCTGAAATATTTATTTTTGTAAATATGTGTTTCTACTTTTACTAATTTGTCTGTTTCACTTTATTCAAGATATGAAAATCATGCTCTGCAACCAGTCTAAGGCATATTCTAAACATGAGAGAGACAATAAATTATATTCATTTTTCTTTAATAGTAAAGGCAATAATTATGTAATGGCGAGTTAAATTCTTTCAAAATCAAATTGTCTCATACATTTTTTCCCTTGTATTCACCTTTTATTATGCACATTACAAACAACCCATTGCAATCATTATGGGACAAATGGTGATCGAAGGGGTCAAAAATCTTTTGGGTAGAGACTTCAAAATTCTAGGGTTTGATGCAGAAAAAACCTCTAAACCTCTTATTTTTTGTAACTTCATTCTTGGGTGAATGGAAATCAATTAAGGCAGTTTCTACATGTTTTCCACTAATTTCTTTGTTAAAGATAGTTTTATAACTCCCCTATCTTGTACTTTAATTCTTATTCCTTAAAATCTACAGTATTACTCTTGGAGAGAGAATTTCATCTTGATTTAAATGTGGGAAAAGATCCTATTTAGGAAGAATAATCATGAATTTGCATAGGGTTAGCATTTGAAGTATAATTCTGGTATTGTTAGGCCATCGTTTTATTTTATTGTTGTATTAACTTATATTTTTTGGACCAACAACAATCTAGTGCATTCCAAAGGGCGATATGTGGGATCTTTAAATCACCTGTTATTGTTTCAAGGTAAATTATGGTTGTTTATTCAAAGAAATGTAATTAAGCATTTCGATGCATTTTAGGAAAACATAGGGAAGGAATATTAAATGGCATCATGTTGATAATCTCAAGCAATAATCTACATCTGTATTCAGCCAGTTCCATTCAGTCGGCTATGCCTGCTTCTATGACTGGATATTGAAGGGTTCCACAATATTCTCTAACTCAAGGTATTCAAAGATATTTTAACTCAACAACTAGTTGGCTCTTATTTGACCATAAATTCTTCCGTTGTGGTGAGAAATGACATTCTAAAGGGAATGTTTCACCACATATGGTTTCCTAGGCGCAACAACATGTAAAGGTAATAGTACAAGCATGTAAAGATGATAATGTACAGGACTTTCTTAGAATGGGCGAAAACGCGATCAAAGAGGTCACGGATGTTAAGGGAAGTAAAATTCAAAAAGAGTATATGTGCATCCTAGTATGGGGCTTCCCATAATGATGATAGATCTCCGTATTACGCTTTACTTGGCATATTAGAGGCTGGCGAATCCGATGCTTTGATAACAGGTACTATTCTTATTTGTGACTTCATTTCTTTATTTTTTATATGGTTCCACCTATTCATATGCATCTATTAGATTTTCAATTATACTTAACTTGACTTTTCCTTTTCTTGATGCCAATATACATGTTTGCACCATGGTTGGAGAGTGTGTTGTTGTTTCCCATGCATATCATTCTTGATCTCTTATGATTGTGGGTTTTAACACTTGGGTGGATTTAGTAAACCTTGTATGTTCGATTTTGATGTGATGATTGGTATGACTTTATTGTCGCATCACTTTGATATACTTAATTGAAATGTTAAAACAATGACTAATGATCCCGGGTTGGGAAAAATTAGAGTACGAAGGGGTTTATAATTCTAAGAACTTAAATCATATTGAAACTTTTTGGTAAAGGTGTTATTTGACAGCACTTCTCCTTTTATGCTCCGGTATTGATTGTAAAGAAAAAGGTTGGCAGCTTGCGAATGTTCATTGATCATAGATAGTTTAATAAGGCCACAATCCGAAATAAGTACCACATTAAGTTAATCTTGATTATTCATATCTTAATCATTAAGTTTATTTTATATGGTGAATTATACTACTAGACTTAGTAGTTTGGTTATTTGTTATTAATATTGTATTTTTGTGTGTCGCCATTTTTCTATACTTTTTCTATTGTCGTTATCATGACAAGGAAAAAGGCTGACTTTTGTTATCACAATGTTTCAAGAAATTTAGAAAAATTTGAAATTATTTACAAGTAACATAAGAGAACCAAAGATTGTCGTGCATGTGAAGTTTATAGGAAAAATTAACGTAGCTCCAATCAAAGTGTTGGGAAACATTGCTTCTGAACAATTGAACAAGTCAAATTTTCCATCTCATGTGAATTTTTTAACAATGTTGTATTCAAAATAATTCATCCATTTCCTCTTCGTCGTATCCATTCTTTTAATATTCTCGTCAAACGAAGTAGTTGAATACGACATTGTTGAAACATTGTGATGAGATGGAAAATTGGACGCATTCACTTGTTGAGAAGTGATGTTTTCCATCACTTCCAATTGTTTGGAAAACGATAGTTTTTCACATCTTCTTTTGATGGGTGACTATCTTTGGTATTTTCATATTTCTCTTTACATTTCTTGAAACTTATGTGATACCCAAAGTTTTCCATTTTCATTGTCATGATCACAATAGTTTGAAGGGTATCAAAAAGATGTTAACACACTACTACAATGATAACAAAAAAACAAAATACAATTATTTAACCCATTGGTAATTGAATTCCAGTAAAATAAAATTTTGCGTATAGTACTATATACAATTATACTATTAAAGTAATTTCGAGTTCAATAAATTTAACTTATTATTCATTCAATATATTAAAATATCTAGTAATACAATATGTTTAACCAGTTGCGGGGTTCTTTTATATTCTCGAAGACTGATTTGAGATCACGGTAAAACTTATTAAAAATTGTTCCTAAGGACATACTAATACATCTTTAGGATCTGTATGGGCATCATGAGTTCTTAATTATGTCTTTAAGGTTGACTAATTCTTCAATAGCTTCCATAATCATGATGATATGATTTTTCATGTACTCTTTTGCAATTGTGATCACTGGAGATTTCTTGATCTACTCCAAGAGTAAAGAAGATCATGCAAATAACTTTATATTTTTTTGGGTTTTCATGGAAAACAAATTTTGTATTCAGAAATTTCAAAATGTGAATTCAAGTTTCCCATGGGTGCCTTCTTAAGGCATGTTATTATAGTAAAATTGATGATGGTAGATCCTGAAATGATTGAGGTGATTAAAGATACGGTTCGACCTAGTTTATGATAGAGGTTGAGATGTTTGTGTCTCTTGCTATCAGCTATTCTAGATTTGTAAAGAATTTTATTTCTATTGACATGCATCTGACAAGGCTGACCCAAGGAGTTACCCTTCATCTGGTCTGAACATTAAGCGGGAATCTTCCAAAGGCTAATGACCCTCTTGAAACCTACCTATTGTAGATACGTAACTTTTTTTTTTTGCCGAATCTAATATTTTACACCATATGTAGAGCTGAAATATTTTATGATATAAAATAAATAATTTGACTTTTCTATTATTTTATTAAGTTTATTTTAAAAGATTTTAAAAACAACAAAAATAGAATTACTTTTTAATCGTAAGTTTATTTTTTCAATTGTTTAAAAAGAAATGATAGATTACAAAAAACTATATAATTTTAAAATTAAGATTTTATCATAGATATTTGTGTTTTTCTATTATTTTTATTGATTTAAAAACAATAAGGTGATATGTTGTTATATTTTATAATTTATATGCGTATCTAATTATTATTGTTATAAAAAGTAAAATAAAACTAAAACTAAAATAAATTAAAAACCCTAAATATTCTAACCAACCTACGACACTCCAATCCAAAATTAACTACTACACATACGCCAATTTGTTATTTATTTATTTTTTAATAAAAGAGAACAAACAAAAAGTTGAGACACGAGAAAATAAGAAAAAGACAAATGAAGAAAGTTTGACTTCCAAATCAAAAGGAACAGAAAAAAAAATAAATAAAGAAGAACCCATCAGAAAATTATTTCGTCAACATTTCCATTGCACATGAATATAGGAAGAAAAAGTCAATAACCCAAAAGAGACACGCAAACATACGTAAAAAAGAAGAAAATTTCTTCAATTTATAGATAAGAACCTACACATGTAAAATAAACGTAGACCCTTAGCAAAAGAGCAAAACAAATTTTTAGGAACATTCGTCTGCATGTACACACAATATACATATTCATACTTTTATTATTATTATTATTATATATATATATATATATATATATATATATTTCTTTACTTAGGGTGTTTGAGGTTAACTTTCGTGATTTCGATTTCGTGGTGTACTATTGGAATTGTTTTCTTCTCCTACGTGTGTGCGTCTGTATGTATATATATAAATATATAAACACTTATATATGTATATACATACACATATATATATATATGTATACATATATATATTATAATGTTTACTTGTATACAAAGGGAGTTGCAGTTTTACTGTCGTGGTTTTGAGTTTCTGGTTTACTATTGGAATTGTTTTCTTCTCGTGAATTAATTTTAATACTAGGTAACACCCATTTATATTAATTTTTTTACAATTTTATGTCATGATTGTAATAAAATTTTATTCAATAATATGAAGTTCTTTGAATCAAACTTTATTATTATACAATATCAATTTGCGATGTACGTTGTGATTATTTTAGAGAATATATGAATGATTAGGAAAATGTAATCACAAACGCTTCTTGCTAAGAAACAGTAAAATTCAAATAAAAAATGTATCACATGCAATTATTATTAGTATTGTCTTGTGCTTTTTAGATGCAATTCATATAGAAGATGGTTTCGTGATATTTAGTGTCTGATAGTTGATTTTTCTTTTCTTGGAGCCAAGTTTTTTTAAAAAAAAAAATTATAAACTTATTAGATTAGACTATAAACTAAAGCTTAAAGTGATTATCGATTTAGAAATGCTATGCGAACATACTTTACTGTCTTTTTCTTTGATATATTATTCTAATAAAAATAGATCGCCGTTAAATTTACCGTAAGATGATTATAACTTTGATTCGATTATTAATGTATATTATTAGGAGGATACATGAATATTTTTTCGAGATTTTTGGTAAAACATCACGACAACAAATAAGAAGGAAGATTAATTAAAATTAAAGCATAAGAAGAAAAAGATAATAATAATAATAATAATAATAATTTTTTTTAAAAAAAGAGTAAAGCGTAAAAGAAAGAAAATTTAAACTATAAAGTAAAAGAAACAGAATAAGAGGAAAGAAAAATAGAAATACATAAGATTGTTAAAATACCAAAAAAAATTGATTTAAACAAGTTAAAAAAATTAAAAAGAATAACAGAAAGTTTTAAAATCTCAAACAAACATTATATATATAAAAAAGAAAATACTTTATTATAAAAGATTATGAAAAGAAGGAAAGAAAAAATAAAAACAAATACACAAAAGATAGTAAAAACGGGTAGCATGGAAAAATAAAAAAAATAGAATGTTCTTTCTAGAACTAATCACAAGTCCTATAAAATTTTATTTTCTTTTTTATATGTAACTAGAAAATACAATCAAAACATTTATTCAAACTCTAAAACGTCTTTCCTATATAAATTCTAGTTCCTAAATATTAGATATCGATAAATATATTTAAATAAATAGACACACACAAAAAGTAATTAAAA